>NC_092047.1:52334084-52523067 GCF_003086295.3 Arachis hypogaea
TATCCCGAGGAGGACACCAAAGGCGAGCCGTAATGCTCATCTTCGGCAAGCTCCTCGGTTTTTTTCCACAGTTTTTTTTCCGTTTTTTTTTTTTTTTTTACGTTGTGCTGACTCTCGTTCTTTAAAGACGCTATCCTGAGGAGGACACCTAAAGGCGAGCCGTAATGCCTCATCTTCGGCAAGCTCCTCGGTTTTTCCAAGTTTTTTTTTTTTCCGTTTTTTTTCCAGTTTTTTTTTTTTTTTTTTTTTACGTCTTTGCTGACTCTCGTTCTTTAAACGACGCTATCCTGAGGAGGACACCTAAAGGCGAGCCGTAATGCCTCATCTTCGGCAAGCTCCTCCGGTTTTTTCCACAGTTTTTTTTTTACGATTTTTCCGAGTTTTTTTTTTTTTTTTTTTTTTTTTACGTTTGCTGACTCTCGTTCTTTAAACGACGCTATCCGAGGACACCTAAAGGCGAGCCGTAATGGCCTCATCTTGGCAACCTCCTTTGGTTTTTCACATTTTTTTCTTTTTTTTTTTTTTTTACGTTGTGCTGACTCTCGTTCTTAAACGACGATATCCGAGGAAGATACCAAAGGCGAGCGTAATAGCCCATTCGGCAAGCTCCTCGCGTTTTTTCCACAGTTTTTTTCCGGTTTTTTTCCGATTTTTTCAAAGTTTTTTTTTTTTACCTTGTGCTGACTCTCGTTCTTTTAAAATGACGTTTGTCCCGAGGAGGACAACCTAAAGGCGAGCCGCAATGGCTCATCTTGGCAAGCTCTCCGGTTTTTTTTCCACATTTTTTCGCTCTTGTTTTTTTTTTTTTTCTTACGTTGTGCTACTCTCGTTCTTTAAACGACGCTATCCTGAGGAGGAGACCTAAAGGCGAGCCCAATGGCCTCATCTTCGGCAAGCTCCTCCGGTTTTTTTCCGAGTTTTTTTTTCCGAGTTTTTTTTTTTTTACGTTGTGCTGACTTCGTTCTTTAAATGACGTCTGTCCCGAGGAGGACACCTAAAGGCGAGCCGTAATGGCCCTCATCTATGGCAAGCTCCTCCGGTTTTTTTCCACAGTTTTTTTCTGTTTTTTTTTTTTTTTTTACGTGCTGGTACCTCGTTCTTTAAATGACGTTATCACGAAGACGACACCTAAAGGCGAGCCGCAATGGCCTCATCTTCGGCAAGCTCCTCCGGTTTTTTCCACAGTTTTTTCTGTTTTTTTTTTTTTTTTTTTTTTTTTTTTTTTTTTTACGTTGTGCTGACTCTCGTTCTTTAAATGACGTTATCACGAGGAGGACACCTAAAGGCGAGCCGTAATGGCCTCATCTATGGCAAGCTCCTCCGGTTTTTCTCCACAGTTTTTTTCTGTTTTTTTTTTTTTTTAATACGTTGTGCTGACTCTCGTTCTTTAAATGACGTTATCACGAGGAGGACACCTAAGGCGAGCCGTAATGGCCTCATCTTCGGCAAGCTCCTCCGGTTTTTTTCCGATTTTTTTCCGAGTTTTTTTTTTTTTTTTTTTTTTTTTTTTTTTTTTTTACGTTGTGCTGACTCTCGTTCTTTAAACGACGCTATCCTGAGGAGGACACCTAAAGGCGAGCCGTAATGGCTCATCTTCGGGCAAGCTCTTCGGTTTTTTCCACAGTTTTTTCGTTTTTTTACATTTTTTTCCAGTTTTTTTTTTTTTTTACGTTGTGCTGACTCACGTTCTTTAAATGAAGTTATCCCGAGGAGGACACCTAAAGGGCGAGCCGTAATGGCCTCATCTATGGCAAGCTCCTCCGGTTTTTTTCCACAGTTTTTTCTATTTTATTTAGTTGGCTGACTCGTCTTTAAACGACGCTATCCTGAGAGGACACCTAAGGAGCCGTATGCCTCTCTTTGCAAGCTCCTCCGGTTTTTTCATGTTTTTTCCGTTTTTTTCGATTTTTTTTCCGGTTTTAATTTTTTACGTTGTGCTGACTCTCATTCTTTAAATCACGTTATCCCGAGGAGGACACCTAAAGGCGAGCCGTAATGGCCTCATCTTTGGCAAGCTTCTCCGGTTTTTTTCCACAGTTTTTTTCTGTTTTTTTTTTTTTACGTTGTGCTGACACTCGTTCTTTAAACGACGCTATTCTGAGGGGACACCTAAAGGCGAGCCGTAATGGCCTCATCTTCGGCAAATCCTCCGGTTTTTTTTCTAGAGTTTTTTTCCGGTTTTTTCCGAGTTTTTTTTTTTTTTTTTTTAACGTTGTGCTGACTCTCGTTCTTTAAATGACGTTGTCCCGAGGAGGACACCTAAAGGCGAGCCGTAATGGCCTCATCTTCGACAAGCTCCTCTGGTTTTTTTCCACAATTTTTTTCCGTTTTTTTTTTTTTTTTACGTTGTGCTGACTCTCGTCTTTAAACGACGCTATCCTGAGGAGGACACCTAAATGCGAGCCGTAATGCCCTCATTCGGCAAGCTCCTCCGGTTTTTCGACAGTTTTTTTTCCGGTTTTTTTACGATTTTTTCCAAGTTTTTTTTTTTTTTTTTTTTTTTTTTTTTACGTTGTGCTACTCTCGTCTTTAAATGACGTTATCCCGAGGGACACCTAAAGGCGAGCCGTAATGGCCTCATCTATGGCAAGCTTCTCCGGTTTTTTCCACAGTTTTTTCTATTTTTTTTTTTACGTTGTGCTGACACTCGTTCTTTAAACGACGCTATTCTGAGGAGGACACCTAAAGGCGAGCCGTAATGGCCTCATCTTCGGCAAGATCCTCCGGTTTTTTTCTAGAGTTTTTTTCCGGTTTTTTTCCGAGTTTTTTTTTTTTTTTTTTTAACGTTGTGCTGACTCTCGTTCTTTAATGACGTTGTCCCGAGAGACACCTAAAGGCGAGCCGTAATGGCCTCATCTTCGACAAGCTCCTCTGGTTTTTTTTCCACAATTTTTTTCCGTTTTTTTTTTTTACGTTGTGCTGACTCTCGTTCTTTAAACGACGCTATCCTGAGGAGGAACCTAAATGCGAGCCTAATGGCCTCATCTTCGGCAAGCTCCTCGGTTTTTCGACAGTTTTTTTCCGGTTTTTTTACGATTTTTTTCAGTTTTTTTTTTTTTTTTTTTTTTTTTTTTTTTACGTTGTGCTGACTCTCGTTCTTTAAATGACGTTATCCCGAGGGGGACACCTAAAGGCGAGCCGTAATGCCTCATCTATGGCAAGCTTCTCCGGTTTTTCCACAGTTTTTTTCTATTTTTTTTTTTACGTTGTGCTGACACTCGTTCTTTAAACGACGCTATTCTGAGGAGGACACCTAAAGGCGAGCCGTAATGGCCTCATCTTCGGCAAGATCCTCCGGTTTTTTTCTAGAGTTTTTTTTCCGGTTTTTTCGAGTTTTTTTTTTTTTTTTTTTAACGTTGTGCTGACTCTCGTTCTTTAAATGACGTTGTCCTGAGGAGGACACCTAAAGGCGAGCCGTAATGGCCTCATCTTCGGCAAGCTCCTCTGGTTTTTTTTCCATAATTTTTTTTCCGTTTTTTTTTTTTTACGTTGTGCTGACTCTCGTTCTTTAAACGACGCTATCCTGAGGAGGACACCTAAATGCGAGCCGTAATGGCCTCATCTTCGGCAAGCTCCTCCGGTTTTTCGACAGTTTTTTTTCCGGTTTTTTTACGATTTTTTTCCAAGTTTTTTTTTTTTTTTTTTTTTTTTTTTTTTTTACGTTGTGCTGACTCTCGTTCTTTAAATGACGTTGTCCCGAGGAGGACACCTAAAGGCGAGCCGTAATGGCCTCATCTATGGCAAGCTCCTCCGGTTTTTTTCCACAGTTTTTTTCCGTTTTTTTTTTTATTTTACGTTGTGCTCACTCTCGTTCTTTAAACGACGCTATCATGAGGAGGACACCTAAAGGCGAGCCGTAATGGCCTCATCTTCGGCAAGCTCCTCTGGTTTTTTTCCAAAGTTTTTTTTCCGGTTTTTTTTCGAGTTTTTTTTTCCAAAGTTTTTTTTTTTTTTTTGTTTTTTTTTTTACGTTATGCTGACTCTCGTTCTTTAAACGACGCTATCCTGAGGAGGACACCTAAAGGCGAGCCGTAATGGCCTCATCTTCGGCAAGCTCCTCCGGTTTTTTTCCACAGTTTTTTTTCCGGTTTTTTTACGATTTGTTTCCGAGTTTTTTTTTTTTTTTTTTTTTTTTTTTTTTTTTTTTTTACGTTGTGCTGACTCTCGTTCTTTAAATGACGTTATCCCGAGGATGACACCTAAAGAAGAGCCGTAATGGCCTCATCTATGGCAACCTCCTTTGGTTTTTTCCACAGTTTTTTTCTTTTTTTTTTTTTTTTTTACGTTGTGCTGACTCTCGTTCTTTAAACGACGATATCCTGAGGAAGATACCTAAAGGCGAGCCGTAATAGCCTCATCTTCGGCAAGCTCCTCCGGTTTTTTTCCACAGTTTTTTTCCGGTTTTTTTCCGATTTTTTTCAAAGTTTTTTTTTTTTACGTTGTGCTGACTCTCGTTCTTTAAATGACGTTGTCCCGAGGAGGACACCTAAAGGCGAGCCGCAATGGCCTCATCTTTGGCAAGCTCCTCCGGTTTTTTCCACATTTTTTTCGCTCTTGTTTTTTTTTTTTTTTTCTTACGTTGTGCTTACTCTCGTTCTTTAAACGACGCTATCCTGAGGAGGAGACCTAAAGGCGAGCCCTAATGGCCTCATCTTCGGCAAGCTCCTCCGGTTTTTTTTCCAGAGTTTTTTTTCCGAGTTTTTTTTTTTTAACGTTGTGCTGACTCTCGTTCTTTAAATGACGTTGTCCCGAGGAGGACACCTAAAGGCGAGCCGTAATGGCCTCATCTATGGCAAGCTCCTCCGGTTTTTTTCCACAGTTTTTTTCTGTTTTTTTTTTTTTTTTTTTTACGTTGTGCTGACTCTCGTTCTTTAAATGACGTTATCACGAAGACGACACCTAAAGGCGAGCCGCAATGGCCTCATCTTCGGCAAGCTCCTCCGGTTTTTTTCCACAGTTTTTTTCTGTTTTTTTTTTTTTTTTTTTTTTTTTTTTTTTTACGTTGTGCTGACTCTCGTTCTTTAAATGACGTTATCACGAGGGGGACACCTAAAGGCGAGCCGTAATGGCCTCATCTATGGCAAGCTCCTCCGGTTTTTTTCCACAGTTTTTTTCTGTTTTTTTTTTTTTTAATACGTTGTGCTGACTCTCGTTCTTTAAATGACGTTATCACGAGGAGGACACCTAAAGGCGAGCCGTAATGGCCTCATCTTCGCAAGCTCCTCCGGTTTTTTTCCGATTTTTTTCCGAGTTTTTTTTTTTTTTTTTTTTTTTTTTTTTTTTTACGTTGTGCTGACTCTCGTTCTTTAAACGACGCTATCCTGAGGAGGACACCTAAAGGCGAGCCGTAATGGCTTCATCTTCGGCAAGCTCTTTCGGTTTTTTTCCACAGTTTTTTTCCGGTTTTTTTACGATTTTTTCCAAGTTTTTTTTTTTTTTTTTTCGTTGTGCTGACTCACGTTCTTTAAATGAAGTTATCCCGAGGAGGACACCTAAAGGCGAGCCGTAATGGCCTCATCTATGGCAAGCTCCTCCGGTTTTTTTCCACAGTTTTTTTCTATTTTTTTTTTATTTTACGTTGTGCTGACTCTCGTTCTTTAAACGACGCTATCCTGAGGAGGACACCTAAAGGCGAGCCGTAATGGCCTCATCTTTGGCAAGCTCCTCCGGTTTTTTTCATAGTTTTTTTTCCGGTTTTTTTTCGATTTTTTTTCCGGTTTTTAATTTTTTTTACGTTGTGCTGACTCTCATTCTTTAAATCACGTTATCCCGAGGAGGACACCTAAAGGCGAGCCGTAATGGCCTCATCTTTGGCAAGCTTCTCCGGTTTTTTGCCACAGTTTTTTTCTGTTTTTTTTTTTTACGTTGTGCTGACACTCGTTCTTTAAACGACGCTATTCTGAGGGGACACCTAAAGGCGAGCCGTAATGGCCTCATCTTCGGCAAGATCCTCCGGTTTTTTTCTAGAGTTTTTTTTCCGGTTTTTTTCCGAGTTTTTTTTTTTTTTTTTTTTTTACGTTGTGCTGACTCTCGTTCTTTAAATGACGTTATCCCGAGGATGACACCTAAAGAAGAGCCGTAATGGCCTCATCTATGGCAACCTCCTTTGGTTTTTTTCCACAGTTTTTTTCTTTTTTTTTTTTTTTTTACGTTGTGCTGACTCTCGTTCTTTAAACGACGATATCCTGAGGAAGATACCTAAAGGCGAGCCGTAATAGCCTCATCTTCGGCAAGCTCCTCCGGTTTTTTTCCACAGTTTTTTTCCGGTTTTTTTCCGATTTTTTTCAAAGTTTTTTTTTTTTTACGTTGTGCTGACTCTCGTTCTTTAAATGACGTTGTCCCGAGGAGGACACCTAAAGGCGAGCCGCAATGGCCTCATCTTTGGCAAGCTCCTCCGGTTTTTTTCCACATTTTTTTCGCTCTTGTTTTTTTTTTTTTTTTTCTTACGTTGTGCTTACTCTCGTTCTTTAAACGACGCTATCCTGAGGAGGAGACCTAAAGGCGAGCCCTAATGGCCTCATCTTCGGCAAGCTCCTCCGGTTTTTTCCAGTGTTTTTTTTCCGAGTTTTTTTTTTTTAACGTTGTGCTGACTCTCGTTCTTTAAATGACGTTGTCCCGAGGAGGACACCTAAAGGCGAGCCGTAATGGCCTCATCTATGGCAAGCTCCTCCGGTTTTTTTCCACAGTTTTTTTCTGTTTTTTTTTTTTTTTTTTTTACGTTGTGCTGACTCTCGTTCTTTAAATGACGTTATCACGAAGACGACACCTAAAGGCGAGCCGCAATGGCCTCATCTTCGGCAAGCTCCTCCGGTTTTTTTCCACAGTTTTTTTCTGTTTTTTTTTTTTTTTTTTTTTTTTTTTTTTTACGTTGTGCTGACTCTCGTTCTTTAAATGACGTTATCACGAGGAGGACACCTAAAGGCGAGCCGTAATGGCCTCATCTATGGCAAGCTCCTCCGGTTTTTTTCCACAGTTTTTTTCTGTTTTTTTTTTTTTTAATACGTTGTGCTGACTCTCGTTCTTTAAATGACGTTATCACGAGGAGGACACCTAAAGGCGAGCCGTAATGGCCTCATCTTCGGCAAGCTCCTCCGGTTTTTTTCCGATTTTTTTCCGAGTTTTTTTTTTTTTTTTTTTTTTTTTTTTTTTTTTTTACGTTGTGCTGACTCTCGTTCTTTAAACGACGCTATCCTGAGGAGGACACCTAAAGGCGAGCCGTAATGGCTTCATCTTCGGCAAGCTCTTTCGGTTTTTTTCCACAGTTTTTTTCCGGTTTTTTTACGATTTTTTTCCAAGTTTTTTTTTTTTTTTTTTTCGTTGTGCTGACTCACGTTCTTTAAATGAAGTTATCCCGAGGAGGACACCTAAAGGCGAGCCGTAATGGCCTCATCTATGGCAAGCTCCTCCGGTTTTTTTCCACAGTTTTTTTCTATTTTTTTTTTATTTTACGTTGTGCTGACTCTCGTTCTTTAAACGACGCTATCCTGAGGAGGACACCTAAAGGCGAGCCGTAATGGCCTCATCTTTGGCAAGCTCCTCCGGTTTTTTTCATAGTATTTTTTCCGGTTTTTTTTCGATTTTTTTTCCGGTTTTTAATTTTTTTTACGTTGTGCTGACTCTCATTCTTTAAATCACGTTATCCCGAGGAGGACACCTAAAGGCGAGCCGTAATGGCCTCATCTTTGGCAAGCTTCTCCGGTTTTTTTCCACAGTTTTTTTCTGTTTTTTTTTTTACGTTGTGCTGACACTCGTTCTTTAAACGACGCTATTCTGAGGGGGACACCTAAAGGCGAGCCGTAATGGCCTCATCTTCGGCAAGATCCTCCGGTTTTTTTCTAGAGTTTTTTTTCCGGTTTTTTTCCGAGTTTTTTTTTTTTTTTTTTTTAACGTTGTGCTGACTCTCGTTCTTTAAATGACGTTGTCCCGAGGAGGACACCTAAAGGCGAGCCGTAATGGCCTCATCTTCGGCAAGCTCCTCTGGTTTTTTTTCCACAATTTTTTTTCCGTTTTTTTTTTTTTTACGTTGTGCTGACTCTCGTTCTTTAAACGACGCTATCCTGAGGAGGACACCTAAATGCGAGCCGTAATGGCCTCATCTTCGGCAAGCTCCTCCGGTTTTTTCGACAGTTTTTTTTCCGGTTTTTTTACGATTTTTTTCCAAGTTTTTTTTTTTTTTTTTTTTTTTTTTTTTTTTTTTTTTACGTTGTGCTGACTCTCGTTCTTTAAATGACGTTATCCCGAGGAGGACACCTAAAGGCGAGCCGTAATGGCCTCATCTATGGCAAGCTCCTCCGGTTTTTTTCCACAGTTTTTTTCCGTTTTTTTTTTTTATTTTACGTTGTGCTCACTCTCGTTCTTTAAACGATGCTATCATGAGGAGGACACCTAAAGGCGAGCCGTAATGGCCTCATCTTCGGCAAGCTCCTCTGGTTTTTTCCAAAGTTTTTTTTCCGGTTTTTTTCGAGTTTTTTTTTTTTTTTTTTTTTTTTTTTTTTTTTTTTTTTTACGTTATGCTGACTCTCGTTCTTTAAACGACGCTATCCTGAGGAGGACACCTAAAGGCGAGCCGTAATGGCCTCATCTTCGGCAAGCTCCTCCGATTTTTTTCCAGAGTTTTTTTTCCGGTTTTTTTACGATTTGTTTCCGAGTTTTTTTTTTTTTTTTTTTTTTACGTTGTGCTGACTCTCGTTCTTTAAATGACGTTATCCCGAGGATGACACCTAAAGAAGAGCCGTAATGGCCTCATCTATGGCAAGCTCCTTCGGTTTTTTTCCACAGTTTTTTTCTTTTTTTTTTTTTTTTAACGTTGTGCTGACTCTCGTTCTTTAAACGACGATATCCTGAGGAAGATACCTAAAGGCGAGCCGTAATAGCCTCATCTTCGGCAAGCTCCTCCGGTTTTTTTCCACAGTTTTTTTCCGGTTTTTTTCCGATTTTTTTCCAAGTTTTTTTTTTTTACGTTGTGCTGACTCTCGTTCTTTAAATGACGTTGTCCCGAGGAGGACACCTAAAGGCGAGCCGCAATGGCCTCATCTTTGGCAAGCTCCTCCGGTTTTTTTCCACATTTTTTTCGCTCTTGTTTTTTTTTTTTTTTTTTTTTACGTTGTGCTTACTCTCGTTCTTTAAACGACGCTATCCTGAGGAGGAGACCTAAAGGCGAGCCCTAATGGCCTCATCTTCGGCAAGCTCCTCCGGTTTTTTTCCAGAGTTTTTTTTCCGAGTTTTTTTTTTTTTAACGTTGTGCTGACTCTCGTTCTTTAAATGACGTTGTCCCGAGGAGGACACCTAAAGGCGAGCCGTAATGGCCTCATCTATGGCAAGCTCCTCCGGTTTTTTTCCACAGTTTTTTTCTGTTTTTTTTTTTTTAATACGTTGTGCTGACTCTCGTTCTTTAAATGACGTTATCACGAGGAGGACACCTAAAGAAGAGCCGTAATGGCCTCATCTATGGCAAGCTCCTCCGGTTTTTTTCCACAGTTTTTTTCCGTTTTTTTTTTTCGTTGTGCTGACTCTTGTTCTTTAAACGACGCTATCTTGAGAAGGATACCTAAAGGCGAGCCGTAATGGCCTCATCTTCGGCAAGCTCCTCTGGTTTTTTTCCACAGTTTTTTTCCGGTTTTTTTCGATTTTTTTCCGAGTTTTTTTTTTATTTTTTACGTTGTGCTGACTCTCGTTCTTTAAATGACGTTGTCCCGAGGAGGACACCTAAAGTGAGCCGTAATGGCCTCATCTATGGCAAGCTCCTCCGGTTTTTTTCCAAAGTTTTTTTCTGTTTTTTTTTTTTTTTTAATACGTTGTGCTGACTCTCGTTCTTTAAATGACGTTATCCCGAGGAGGACACCTAAAGAAGAGCCGTAATGGCCTCATCTATGGCAAGCTCCTCCGAGTTTTTTCCACAGTTTTTTTCCGTTTTTTTTTTCGTTGTGCTGACTCTTGTTCTTTAAACGACGCTATCCTGAGGAGGATACCTAAAGGCGAGCCGTAATGGCCTCATCTTCGGCAAGCTCCTCTGGTTTTTTTCCACAGTTTTTTTCCGGTTTTTTTCGATTTTTTTCCGAGTTTTTTTTTATTTTTTACGTTGTGCTGACTCTCGTTCTTTAAATGACGTTGTCCCGAGGAGGACACCTAAAGGTGAGCCGTAATGGCCTCATCTTTGGCAAGCTCCTCCGGTTTTTTTCCACATTTTTTTCGCTCTTTTTTTTTTTTTTACGTTGTGCTTACTCTCGTTCTTTAAACGACGCTATCCTGAGGAGGAGACCTAAAGGCGAGCCGTAATGGCCTCATCTTCGGCAAGCTCCTCCGGCTTTTTTCCACAGTTTTTTTGCATTTTTTCCGAGTTTTTTTTTATTTTTTACGTTGTGCTGACTCTAGTTCTTTAAATGACGTTATCCCGAGGAGGACACCTAAAGGCGAGCCGTAATGGCCTCATCTTTGGCAAGCTTCTCCGGTTTTTTTCCACAGTTTTTTTCTGTTTTTTTTTTACGTTGTGCTGACACTCGTTCTTTAAACGACGCTATTCTGAGGAGGACACCTAAAGGCGAGCCGTAATGGCCTCATCTTCGGCAAGATCCTCTGGTTTTTTTCCAGAGTTTTTTTTCCGGTTTTTTTCCGAGTTTTTTTTTTTTTTTTTAACGTTGTGCTGACTCTCGTTCTTTAAATGACGTTGTCCCGAGGAGGACACCTAAAGGCGAGCCGTAATGGCCTTATCTATGGCAAGCTCCTCCGATTTTTCTCCACAGTTTTTTTCTGTTTTTTTTTTTTTTTTTTTTTTTTTTTATTTATGTTGTGCTGACTCTCGTTCTTTAAATGACGTTATCACGAGGAGGACACCTAAAGGCGAGCCATAATGGCCTCATCTTCGGCAAGCTCCTCCGGTTTTTTTTCCGATTTTTTTTTTTTTTTTTTTTTTTTTTTTTTTTTACGTTGTGCTGACTCTCGTTCTTTAAACGACGCTATCCTGAGGAGGACACCTAAAGGCGAGCCGTAATGGCCTCATCTTCGGCAAGCTCCTCCGGTTTTTTCGACAGTTTTTTTCCGGTTTTTTTACGATTTTTTCCAAGTTTTTTTTTTTTTTTTTACGTTGTGCTGACTCTCGTTCTTTAAACGACGCTATCCTGAGGAGGACACCTAAAGGCGAGCCGTAATGGCCTCATCTTCGGCAAGCTCCTCCGGTTTTTTTCCACAGTTTTTTTTTCCGGTTTTTTTACGATTTTTTTCCGAGTTTTTTTTTTTTTTTTTTTTTTTTTTTTTTTTTTTTTTTTTTTTTTTACGTTGTGCTGACTCTCGTTCTTTAAATGACGTTATCCCGAGGAGGACACCTAAAGAAGAGCCGTAATGGCCTCATCTATGGCAAGCTCCTCCGGTTTTTTTCCACAGTTTTTTTCCGTTTTTTTTTTTCGTTGTGCTGACTCTTGTTCTTTAAACGACGCTATCCTGAGGAGGATACCTAAAGGCGAGCCGTAATGGCCTCATCTTCGGCAAGCTCCTCTGGTTTTTTTCCATAGTTATTTTTCGGTTTTTTTCCGATTTTTTTCCGAGTTTTTTTTTATTTTTTACGTTGTGCTGACTCTCGTTCTTTAAATGACGTTGTCCCGAGGAGGACACCTAATGGCGAGCCGTAATGGCCTCATCTTTGGCAAGCTCCTCCGGTTTTTTTCCACATTTTTTTCGCTCTTTTTTTTTTTTTTTACGTTGTGCTTACTCTCGTTCTTTAAACGACGCTATCCTGAGGAGGAGACCTAAAGGCGAGCCGTAATGGCCTCATCTTCGACAAGCTCCTCCGGCTTTTTTCCACAGTTTTTTTCCATTTTTTTTCCGAGTTTTTTTTTTTATTTTTTACGTTGTGCTGACTCTAGTTCTTTAAATGACGTTATCCCGAGGAGGACACCTAAAGGCGAGCCGTAATGGCCTCATCTTTGGCAAGCTTCTCCGGTTTTTTTCCACAGTTTTTTTCTATTTTTTTTTACGTTGTGCTGACACTCGTTCTTTAAACGACGCTATTCTGAGGAGGACACCTAAAGGCGAGCCGTAATGGCCTCATCTTCGGCAAGATCCTCCGGTTTTTTTCTAGAGTTTTTTTTCCGGTTTTTTTCCGAGTTTTTTTTTTTTTTTTTTTAACGTTGTGCTGACTCTCGTTCTTTAAATGACGTTGTCCCGAGGAGGACACCTAAAGGCGAGCCGTAATGGCCTCATCTTCGGCAAGCTCCTCTGGTTTTTTTTCCACAATTTTTTTTTCCGTTTTTTTTTTTTTTTTACGTTATGCTGACTCTCGTTCTTTAAACGACGCTATCCTGAGGAGGACACCTAAAGGCGAGCCGTAATGGCCTCATCTTCTACAAGCTCCTCCGGTTTTTTTCCACAGTTTTTTTTTCCGGTTTTTTTACGATTTTTTTCCGAGTTTTTTTTTTTTTTTTTTTTTTTTTTTTTTTTTACGTTGTGCTGACTCTCGTTCTTTAAATGACGTTATCCCGAGGAGGACACCTAAAGAAGAGCCGTAATGGCCTCATCTATGGCAAGCTCCTCCGGTTTTTTTCCACAGTTTTTTTCCGTTTTTTTTTTTCGTTGTGCTGGCTCTTGTTCTTTAAACGACGCTATCCTGAGGAGGATACCTAAAGGCGAGCCGTAATGGCCTCATCTTCGGCAAGCTCCTCTGGTTTTTTTCCACAGTTATTTTTCGGTTTTTTTCCGAGTTTTTTTTTATTTTTTACGTTGTGCTGACTCTCGTTCTTTAAATGACGTTGTCCCGAGGAGGACACCTAAAGGCGAGCCGTAATGGCCTCATCTTTGGCAAGCTCCTCCGGTTTTTTTCCACATTTTTTCGCTCTTTTTTTTTTTTTTTTTACGTTGTGCTTACTCTCGTTCTTTAAACGACGCTATCCTGAGGAGGAGACCTAAAGGCGAGCCGTAATGGCCTCATCTTCGACAAGCTCCTCCGGCTTTTTTCCACAGTTTTTTTCCATTTTTTTCCGAGTTTTTTTTTTATTTTTTACGTTGTGCTGACTCTAGTTCTTTAAATGACGTTATCCCGAGGAGGACACCTAAAGGCGAGCCGTAATGGCCTCATCTTTGGCAAGCTTCTCCGGTTTTTTTCCACAGTTTTTTTCTGTTTTTTTTTTTACGTTGTGCTGACACTCGTTCTTTAAACGACGCTATTCTGAGGAGGACACCTAAAGGCGAGCCGTAATGGCCTCATCTTCGGCAAGATCCTCCGGTTTTTTTCTAGAGTTTTTTTTCCGGTTTTTTTCCGAGTTTTTTTTTTTTTTTTAACGTTGTGCTGACTCTCGTTCTTTAAATGACGTTGTCCCGAGGAGGACACCTAAAGGCGAGCCGTAATGGCCTCATCTTCGGCAAGCTCCTCCGGTTTTTTCGACAGTTTTTTTCCGGTTCTTTTACGATTTTTTCCAAGTTTTTTTTTTTTTTTTTTACGTTGTGCTGACTCTCGTTCTTTAAACGACGCTATCCTGAGGAGGACACCTAAAGGCGAGCCGTAATGGCCTCATCTTCGGCAAGCTCCTCCGGTTTTTTTCCACAGTTTTTTTTTCCGGTTTTTTTACGATTTTTTTCCGAGTTTTTTTTTTTTTTTTTTTTTTTTTTTTTTTTTTTTTTTTTTTTTTTTTTTTTTACGTTGTGCTGACTCTCGTTCTTTAAATGACGTTATCCCGAGGAGGACACCTAAAGAAGAGCCGTAATGGCCTCATCTATGGCAAGCTCCTCCGGTTTTTTTCCACAGTTTTTTTCCGTTTTTTTTTTTCGTTGTGCTGACTCTTGTTCTTTAAACGACGCTATCCTGAGGAGGATACCTAAAGGCGAGCCGTAATGGCCTCATCTTCGGCAAGCTCCTCTGGTTTTTTTCCATAGTTATTTTTCGGTTTTTTTCCGATTTTTTCCGAGTTTTTTTTATTTTTTACGTTGTGCTGACTCTCGTTCTTTAAATGACGTTGTCCCGAGGAGGACACCTAATGGCGAGCCGTAATGGCCTCATCTTTGGCAAGCTCCTCCGGTTTTTTTCCACATTTTTTTCGCTCTTTTTTTTTTTTTTGACGTTGTGCTTAGTCTCGTTCTTTAAACGACGCTATCCTGAGGAGGAGACCTAAAGGCGAGCCGTAATGGCCTCATCTTCGACAAGCTCCTCCGGCTTTTTTCCACAGTTTTTTTCCATTTTTTTTCCGAGTTTTTTTTTTTAATACGTTGTGCTGACTCTCGTTCTTTAAATGACGTTATCACGAGGAGGACACCTAAAGGCGAGCCGTAATGGCCTCATCTTCGGCAAGCTCCTCCGGTTTTTTTCCGACTTTTTTCCGAGTTTTTTTTTTTTTTTTTTTTTTTTTTTTTTTTTTTTTAACGTTGTGCTGACTCTCGTTCTTTAAACGACGCTATTCTGAGGAGGACACCTAAAGGCGAGCCGTAATGGCTTCATCTTCGGCAAGCTCTTTCGGTTTTTTTCCACAGTTTTTTTCCGATTTTTTTACGATTTTTTCCAAGTTTTTTTTTTTTTTTTTTTTACGTTGTGCTGACTCACGTTCTTTAAATGACGTTATCCCGAGGAGGACACCTAAAGGCGAGCCTTAATGGCCTCATCTATGGCAAGCTCCTCCGGTTTTTTTCCACAGTTTTTTTCTATTTTTTTTTTATTTTACGTTGTGCTGACTCTCGTTCTTTAAACGACGCTATCCTGAGGAGGACACCTAAAGGCGAGCCGTAATGGCCTCATCTTCGGCAAGCTCCTCCTGTTTTTTTCCAAAGTTTTTTTTCCGACTTTTTTCCGGTTTTTTTTTTTTTTTTTTTTTTTTTTTTTTTTTTTTTTTTTTTTTTTTTTTTTTTTACGTTGTGCTGACCCTCGTTCTTTAAATGACGCTATCCCGAGGAGGACACCTAAAGGCGAGCCGTAATGGCCTCATCTTTGGCAAGCTCCTCTGGTTTTTTTCATAGTTTTTTTTCCGGTTTTTTTTCGATTTTTTTCCGGTTTTTAATTTTTTTTACGTTGTGCTGACTCTCGTTCTTTAAATGACGTTATCCCGAGGAGGACACCTAAAGGCGAGCCGTAATGGCCTCATCTATGGCAAGCTTCTCCGGTTTTTTTCCACAGTTTTTTTCTGTTTTTTTTTTTACGTTGTGCTGACACTCGTTCTTTAAACGACGCTATTCTGAGGAGGACACCTAAAGGCGAGCCGTAATGGCCTCATCTTCGGCAAGATCCTCCGGTTTTTTTCTAGAGTTTTTTTTCCGGTTTTTTTCCGAGTTTTTTTTTTTTTTAACGTTGTGCTGACTCTCGTTCTTTAAATGACGTGGTCCCGAGGAGGACACCTAAAGGCGAGCCGTAATGGCCTCATCTTCGGCAAGCTCCTCTGGTTTTTTTTCCACAATTTTTTTTTCCGTTTTTTTTTTTTTTTTTACGTTGTGCTGACTCTCGTTCTTTAAACGACGCTATCCTGAGGAGGACACCTAAATGCGAGCCGTAATGGCCTCATCTTCGGCAAGCTCCTCCGGTTTTTTCGACAGTTTTTTTCCGGTTTTTTTACGATTTTTTTCCAAGTTTTTTTTTTTTTTTTTTTTTTTTTTTTTTTTTTTTTTTTTTTTTTTTTTTTTTTTTTTTACGTTGTGCTGACTCTCGTTCTTTAAATGACGTTATCCCGAGGAGGACACCTAAAGGCGAGCCGTAATGGCCTCATCTATGGCAAGCTCCTCCGGTTTTTTTCCACAGTTTTTTTCCGTTTTTTTTTTATTTTACGTTGTGCTCACTCTCGTTCTTTAAACGACGCTATCATGAGGAGGACACCTAAAGGCGAGCCGTAATGGCCTCATCTTCAGCAAGCTCCTCTGGTTTTTTTCCAAAGTTTTTTTTCGGTTTTTTTTCGAGTTTTTTTTTTTTTTTTTTTTACGTTATGCTGACTCTCGTTCTTTAAACGACGCTATCCTGAGGAGGACACCTAAAGGCGAGCCGTAATGGCCTCATCTTCGGCAAGCTCCTCCGGTTTTTTTCCACAGTTTTTTTTTCCGGTTTTTTTACGATTTGTTTCCGAGTTTTTTTTTTTTTTTTTTTTTTTTTTTTTTTACGTTATGCTGACTCTCGTTCTTTAAATGACGTTATCCCGAGGATGACACCTAAAGAAGAGCCGTAATGGCCTCATCTATGGCAAGCTCCTTCGGTTTTTTTCCACAGTTTTTTTCTTTTTTTTTTTTTTTTAACGTTGTGCTGACTCTCGTTCTTTAAACGACGATATCCTGAGGAAGATACCTAAAGGCGAGCCGTAATAGCCTCATCTTCGGCAAGCTCCTCCGGTTTTTTTCCACAGTTTTTTTCCGGTTTTTTTCCGATTTTTTCCAAGTTTTTTTTTTTTTTACGTTGTGCTGACTCTCGTTCTTTAAATGACGTTGTCCCGAGGAGGACACCTAAAGGCGAGCCGCAATGGCCTCATCTTCGGCAAGCTCCTCCGGTTTTTTTCCACATTTTTTTCGCTCTTGTTTTTTTTTTTTTTTTACGTTGTGCTTACTCTCGTTCTTTAAACGACGCTATCCTGATGAGGAGACCTAAAGGCGAGCCCTAATGGCCTCATCTTCGGCAAGCTCCTCCGGTTTTTTTCCAGAGTTTTTTTTCCGAGTTTTTTTTTTTTTTAACGTTGTGCTGACTCTCGTTCTTTAAATGACGTTGTCCCGAGGAGGACACCTAAAGGCGAGCTGTAATGTTCTCATCTATGGCAAGCTCCTCCGGTTTTTTTCCACAGTTTTTTTCAGTTTCTTTTTTTTTTTTTACGTTGTGCTGACTCTCGTTCTTTAAATGACGTTATCACGAGGAGGACACCTAAAGGCGAGCCGTAATGCCCTCATCTATGGCAAGCTCCTCCGGTTTTTTTCCACAGTTTTTTTCTGTTTTTTTTTTTTAATACGTTGTGCTGACTCTCGTTCTTTAAATGACGTCATCACGAGGAGGACACCTAAAGGCGAGCCGTAATGGCCTCATCTTCGGCAAGCTCCTCCGGTTTTTTTCCGACTTTTTTCCGAGTTTTTTTTTTTTTTTTTTTTTTTTTTTTTTTTTTTTTTTAACGTTGTGCTGACTCTCGTTCTTTAAACGACGCTATTCTGAGGAGGACACCTAAAGGCGAGCCGTAATGGCTTCATCTTCGGCAAGCTCTTTCGGTTTTTTTCCACAGTTTTTTTCCGATTTTTTTACGATTTTTTTCCAAGTTTTTTTTTTTTTTTTTTTTACGTTGTGCTGACTCACGTTCTTTAAATGACGTTATCCCGAGGAGGACACCTAAAGGCGAGCCTTAATGGCCTCATCTATGGCAAGCTCCTCCGGTTTTTTTCCACAGTTTTTTTCTATTTTTTTTTTATTTTACGTTGTGCTGACTCTCGTTCTTTAAACGACGCTATCCTGAGGAGGACACCTAAAGGCGAGCCGTAATGGCCTCATCTTCGGCAAGCTCCTCCTGTTTTTTTCCAAAGTTTTTTTTCCGACTTTTTTCCGGTTTTTTTTTTTTTTTTTTTTTTTTTTTTTTTTTTTTACGTTATGCTGACTCTCGTTCTTTAAATGACGTTATCCCGAGGATGACACCTAAAGAAGAGCCGTAATGGCCTCATCTATGGCAAGCTCCTTCGGTTTTTTTCCACAGTTTTTTTCTTTTTTTTTTTTTTTTAACGTTGTGCTGACTCTCGTTCTTTAAACGACGATATCCTGAGGAAGATACCTAAAGGCGAGCCGTAATAGCCTCATCTTCGGCAAGCTCCTCCGGTTTTTTTCCACAGTTTTTTTCCGGTTTTTTTCCGATTTTTTTCCAAGTTTTTTTTTTTTTACGTTGTGCTGACTCTCGTTCTTTAAATGACGTTGTCCCGAGGAGGACACCTAAAGGCGAGCCGCAATGGCCTCATCTTCGGCAAGCTCCTCCGGTTTTTTTCCACATTTTTTTCGCTCTTGTTTTTTTTTTTTTTTACGTTGTGCTTACTCTCGTTCTTTAAACGACGCTATCCTGATGAGGAGACCTAAAGGCGAGCCCTAATGGCCTCATCTTCGGCAAGCTCCTCCGGTTTTTTTCCAGAGTTTTTTTTCCGAGTTTTTTTTTTTTTAACGTTGTGCTGACTCTCGTTCTTTAAATGACGTTGTCCCGAGGAGGACACCTAAAGGCGAGCTGTAATGTTCTCATCTATGGCAAGCTCCTCCGGTTTTTTTCCACAGTTTTTTTCAGTTTCTTTTTTTTTTTTTTACGTTGTGCTGACTCTCGTTCTTTAAATGACGTTATCACGAGGAGGACACCTAAAGGCGAGCCGTAATGCCCTCATCTATGGCAAGCTCCTCCGGTTTTTTTCCACAGTTTTTTTCTGTTTTTTTTTTTTAATACGTTGTGCTGACTCTCGTTCTTTAAATGACGTCATCACGAGGAGGACACCTAAAGGCGAGCCGTAATGGCCTCATCTTCGGCAAGCTCCTCCGGTTTTTTTCCGAGTTTTTTTTTTTTTTTTTTTTTTTACGTTGTGCTGACTCTCGTTCTTTAAACGACGCTATCCTGAGGAAGATACCTAAAGGCGAGCCGTAATGGCTTCATCTTCGGCAAGCTCTTTCGGTTTTTTTCCACAGTTTTTTTCCGGTTTTTTTACGATTTTTTTCCAAGTTTTTTTTTTTTTTTTTTTTTTACGTTGTGCTGACTCTCGTTCTTTAAATGACGTTGTCCCGAGGAGGACACCTAAAGGCGAGCCGTAATGTTCTCATCTATGGCAAGCTCCTCCGGTTTTTTTCCACAGTTTTTTTCAGTTTCTTTTTTTTTTTTTTTACGTTGTGCTGACTCTCGTTCTTTAAATGACGTTATCACGAGGAGGACACCTAAAGGCGAGCCGTAATGCCCTCATCTATGGCAAGCTCCTCCGGTTTTTTTCCACAGTTTTTTTCTGTTTTTTTTTTTTAATACGTTATGCTGACTCTCGTTCTTTAAATGACGTTATCACGAGGAGGACACCTAAAGGCGAGCCGTAATGGCCTCATCTTCGGCAAGCTCCTCCGGTTTTTTTCCGAGTTTTTTTTTTTTTTTTTTTTTTTACGTTGTGCTGACTCTCGTTCTTTAAACGACGCTATCCTGAGGAGGACACCTAAAGGCGAGCCGTAATGGCTTCATCTTCGGCAAGCTCTTTCGGTTTTTTTCCACAGTTTTTTTCCGGTTTTTTTACGATTTTTTTCCAAGTTTTTTTTTTTTTTTTTTACGTTGTGCTGACTTACGTTCTTTAAACGACGCTATCCTGAGGAGGACACCTAAAGGCGAGCCGTAATGGCCTCATCTTCGGCAAGCTCCTCCTGTTTTTTTTTCCGACTTTTTTCCGGTTTTTTTTTTTTTTTTTTTTTTTTTTTTTTTTTTTTTTTTACGTTGTGCTGACCCTCGTTCTTTAAATGACGCTATCCCGAGGAGGACACCTAAAGGCGAGCCGTGATGGCCTCATCTTTGGCAAGCTCCTCCGGTTTTTTTCATAGTTTTTTTTCCGGTTTTCTTTCGATTTTTTTCCGGTTTTTAATTTTTTTTACGTTGTGCTGACTCTCATTCTTTAAATCACGTTATCCGGAGGAGGACACCTAAAGGCGAGCCGTAATGGCCTCATCTTTGGCAAGCTCCTCCGATTTTTTTCTGGATTTTTTTTTATACGTTGTGCTGACTCTCGTTCTTTAAATGACGCTATCCCGATTAGGACACCTAAAGGCGAGCCGTAATGGCCTCATCTTTGGCAAGCTCCTCCGGTTTTTTTCACTGTTCTTTTCACGATTTTTTCCGATTTTTTTCCGGTTTTTTTTTTTTACGTTGTGGTGACCCTCGTTCTTTATATGACGCTATCCCGAAGAGGACACATAAAGGCGAGCCATAATGGCCTCAACTTTGGCAAGCTACTCCGGTTTTTTTTCACAGTTTTTTCCTCGGTTTTTTTTCACAGTTTTTTCCTCGGTTTTTTTCCGGGTTTTTTTTTTCTTTTACATTATGCTGACCCTCGTTCTTTAAATGACGCTATCCCAAGGAGGACACATAAAGGCGAGCCGTAATGGCCTCATCGTTGGCAAGCTCCTCCGGTTTTTTCACAGTTTTTTCCGGGTTTTTTTCTGGTTTTTTTTTTGTTTTTCCTGGTTTTTTTTGTTTTGCTAACTCTCGTTCATTAAATGACGCTATCCCGAGGAGGACACCTAAAGACGAGCCGTAATGGCCTCATCTTTGGCAAGCTCCTCCGATTTTTTTAACAGTTTTTTTCGATTATTTTTTCCAGTTTTTTTTTTTAACGTTTTGCTGACCCTCGTTCTTTATATGACGCTATCCCAAGGAGGACACATAAAGGCGACCCGTAACAGCCTCATCCTTGGCAAGCTCCTCCGATTTTTTCGTAGTTTTTTTCCCGATTTTTTTTCGGTTTTTTCCTATTTTTTTTTTTACGTTGTGCTGACTCTCGTTCTTTAAATGACGCTATCCCGAGGAGGACACCTAAAGGCGAGCCGTAATGGCCTCATCTTTGGCAAGCTCCTCCGATTTTTTTCACAGTTTTTTTTTGGTTTTTTTTCGGGTTTTTTTATACGTTGTGCTGACTCTCGTTCTTTAAATGACGCTATCCCGAGGAGGACACCTGATGTGTGAAAAATGATCCAAAACAAAACTCACCGGCAAGTGTACCGGGTCGCATCAAGTAATAATAACTCACATGAGTGAGGTCGATCCCACAGGGTTTGAAGCATTGAGCAATTTTAGTTTAGTTGTTGATTTAGTCAAGCGAATCAAGATTTGGTTGAGTGATTTGTGATTGCAGAAACTAAATTGCTTGAAATGTAAAGGGAGAAGGGGAAATTGTAGTAAATGAAAGAGCATGAAAGTAAATGTGCTGAATCTTAAAGAACAAGTAAGGTAAATTACAGAAACTTAGATTACAAGAAATGTAAATAACTGAAGCTTAAAGTGCAAGAAATGTAAATTGCTTGAATCATAAAAGGAATAGGGAATGGGGATTGCAGAAATTAAATAAGCAAGAGTAAATTGCAATAAACAGAAGAATAGAGGATTAATTGAATTAAACTAGATCTCAACAGAGAAGTAAAAATGCTTTGAGAATTTAAAAACAGAGAATGAGCAATGCTTAATTTGCAGCAATTTAAAAGAAGTTGAAGATCTCAGGAGTGGAAGAGACTAGATAACAAGTCTAGATCTCAAATCCTTCCTTGATCCAACAAGAACAATTGCAAAGGAGATAAAGAAAAGTAAATTGCAGAATTAAAGAGAAGATGAAGCAGTAAAGTAAACAGAAATGGAAATTCAATTATGCAGAGAAAGTAAACAAGAGATCTCAAGGTGAGATTGAAACAGAAGTTCTTCAATTCTTCACCCAAGATCAGAAGCAAGAAAAGTAAAGAGTGCTCAAGCAAGAACCAGGAAGAAGAGAGATCAATTCTCCTTCCAAATTCTCTAAGACCCAAATTCAAAAGTAAAAAGCTCAAAAATGAAAATGACAATTCAAAGGAAAAATTCAAAGTGAAATCTAGAGGTCCAAAAAAAGTCCACAATTACATCAAACTAGCTCCTATTTATACACTTTCTATTCTTGGATTTTGGAATTTGGATGGGCTTTTGATTTGGTGAAGAAATGAATTAAGTTGGATTTTTAATTCAATTTTCAGCCCAAGTGCACCTCCCAGGGGCAAGCTCAGTTGGAAAACCAACCTGAGCCCCCAAGTGTTGCTGTCCGTGTCAAGTGTGGTGCGTCCAGCCTTGGCCATGCTCCATTACACTAGAGCTCAGTTGGAAATTTGAACTGAGCTCTAAGTGTGTCAATGTTGTGCGCTTCATGGGATCCTGGCCGTGTCAAGGTGCGCATCATGACACCCTTTGTTGTGCCAAAATATTGCTTGGCCGTGTCAAAGTGTGGGGGAGAAGGGGGAAGTAGTGCTCAGTTGGAAAAACCAACTGAGCTTCCCTTGTGTAGCGCTTAGCCTTCGGCCTCAAGGTCCCAGGTTCAACACTTGGTGGAGGAAGTCTTGAAGCTAATTTCCTTGGATGAGTGGGCGCTCCTCCTTCTCCTTTCATGGAGCTCCTTGGTTCGAACCCTCCTGAATGCATCTTGGCTCATTTTCTTGTAGCTAAGTGGCGCTCCTTCCTTATATTTCAAAGAATTCCCAAGTTCGAAACTTGGCCCAAGCATTTTAGTTCATTTCCTTGCAAGCTGAATGGCGCCCCTCCCTTGTGTTTCAAAGGATTCCCAAGTTCGAATCCTAGAGGAGACATTTTGGCTAATTTTTCATGATTTTCCTTTGTGAGGAACGTTCCTTGCCTCCCCTTGGTCCTTGGTTCAAATCTTGGTGGCTTTATTTATGGGAATTTTGCTTTGAATTAATTTTTGAGAGCCCCCGATAAAGCTCAATTTGTGAACTGAGCTTCATGTTGCCTCCTTGCTTTCTTTAGTGCTCAGTTGACTAATTGAACTGAGCTTGGTGCTTTGCTCTTTCCCACTTTTCATTGTGACGCTCAGTTTGCTTTCTCAACTTAGCTTTCTGGTGCACGAATTATAAATCACACTTTTTACAACTCGTACCACTAACCAGCAAGTGCACTGGGTCGTCCAAGTAATACCTTACGTGAGTAAGGGTTGAATCCCACAGAGATTGTTGGTTTGAAGCAAGCTATGATTATCTTGTAAATCTCAGTTAGGAGGTCAATTATAATTATCAGTTGACTTGCAAATGAACAAGGGAACATAAAATAAATACTTGGTATGCAATAATAGAGAATGTGTTGGAGTTTTGGAGATGCTTTGTCTTCAGAATCTCTGCTTTCCTCTGTCTTCTGATTCACGCACGCACGTCCTCCTTTGGCAAGCTGTGTGTAGGTGGATCACCGTTGTTAATGGCTACCATCCATCCTTCCAGTGAAAAGGGTCCAGGTGCGCTGTCACCGCATGGCTAATCATCTGCAGGTTCTCAGTCGTACCGGAATAGGATTTACTATCCTTTTGCGTCTGTCACTATGCCCAGCACTCGCGAGTTTGAAGTTCGTCACAGCCATCCAATCCCAGAATCCTACTCGGAATACCACAGACAAGGTTTAGACTTTCCGGATTCTCATGAATGCCGCCATCAATCTAGCTTATACCACGGAGATTCTGGTTAGGGAACCTAAGAGATATTCATTCAATCTTATGTAGAACGGAGGTGATTGTCAGACACACGTTCATGGATTGAGGAAGGTGATGAATGTCACTAATCATCACCTTCTCCATAGTTAGGCGCGAATGGATATCTTAGATAGGAACACGCATGTTTGAATGGAAAACAGAAATACTTGCATTAATTCATCGAGACACAGCAGAGCTCCTCACCCCCAACAATGGAGTTTAGAGACTCATGCCGTCAAAGAGTACAAAATTCAGATCTAAAATGTCATGAGATTCAAAATGAATCTCTAAAAGTTGTTTAAATACTAAACTAGTAGCCTAGGTTTACAGAAAATGAGTAAACTATAACAGATAGTGCAGAAATCCATTTCTGGGGCCCACTTGGTGTGTGCTGGGGCTGAGACTAAAGCTTCTCACGTGCCTGGGGCTGTTTTGGGCGTTCAACGCCAGCTTTGGATCCTTTTCTGGCGTTGAACTCCAACTTGCAACTTGTTTCTGGCGCTGGACGCCAGAATTGGGCAGAAAACTGGCGTTGAACGCCAGTTTACGTCGTCTATCCTTGAGCAAAGTATAAACTATTATATATTGCTGGAAAGCCCTGGATGTCTACTTTCCAACACAATTGGAAGAACGACATTTGAAGTTCTGTAGCTCCAGAAAATCCATTTTGAGTGTAGGGAGGTCAGAATCCAACAGCATCAGCAGTCCTTTTTCAGCCTGAATCAGATTTTTGCTCAGCTCCCTCAATTTCAGCTAGAAAATACCTGAAATTACAGAAAAATACACAAACTCATAGTAAAGTCCAGAAATGTGGATTTTGCCTAGAAACTAATGAAAATAAACTAAAAACCAACTAAAACATACTAAAATCTATATGAAATTAACCCCAAAAAGCGTATAAAATATCCGCTCATCACAACACCAAACTTGAACTGTTGCTTGTCCTCAAGCAACTAGACAAATAAAATAGAAGACTAATAAGTCAAGAAGCAATAATATCTCAGAGTTTTTTGAGTGAAGCTCAGATTCTAATTAGATGAGCGGGACTAGTAGCTTTTTGCTTCCGAACAGTTTTGGCATCTCACTTTATCCATTGAAGCTCAGAGTGATTGGCATCTATAGGAACTTAGAATTCAGATAGTGTTATTGATTCTCCTATTTCAGTATGATGATTCTTGAACACAGCTACTTTATGAGTCTTGGCCGTGGCCCTAAGCACTTTATTTTCCAGTATTACCACCGAATACATAAATACCACAGACACATAATTGGGTGAATCCTTTTAGATTGTGACTCAGCTTTGCTAAAGTCCCCAATTAGAGGTGTCTAGGGTTCTTAAGCACACTCTTCTTTTTGCTTTGGACCTTGACTTTAACCGCTCAGTCTCAAGTTTTCACTTGACACCTTCACGCCACAAGCACATGGCTAGGGACAGCTTGGTTTAGCCGCTTAGGCCAGGATTTTATTCCTTTAGGCCCTTCTATCCACTGATGTTCAAAGCCTTGGGATCCTTTCTATTACCCTTGCCTTTTGGTTTTAAGAGCTTTGGCTTTTTCTGCTTGCTTTTTCTTTCTCTCTCTCTCTCTTTTTTTTTCTTCTGCAAGCTTTGTTCTTTGCTGCTTTTTCTTGCTTCAAGAATCATTTTTTATGATTTTTCAGATTATCAATAACATGTCTCATGTTCATCATTCTTTCAAGAGCCAACATATTTAACAGTCTTAAACAACAAATTCAAAAGACATATGCACTGTTCAAGCATTCATTCAGACGATAGAAAGCATTGCCACCACATGTTACTAATTAGAATTTTTCTTATTAAAAACTCGAATTTTATTGCCTCTTATTCAAAAGATCTACTATTTTATTCATATTTGCTGATGATGAGAAAAATAGACTATAACTTAATTGGAGGTAAAATCAAAATAGACATTAATTACTACTATATGACTCCTAAGGTAAACTCCTATAACGACAACTATCACAGAGTTAAAGCAGAAATTGGAATTTAACAACCTTTGTTCTGGGAAGTGGATGTTCCTCGGATCTGTGGGGTGCTTGGTCCTTCAAGAGATAACTTCTGGCGCTTCAATTCCCTCAAGTCACGCCCTTGCTCTTCCTGTTCTTTAATCAAATAGCAAAGAATTTGACTTTGTTCCTTCTGTTCCTTTATTATTTGTTCCATAGCTTCTTGCATCTTGGTAACTGATGTTTCAAGATACTCCCAATATTCAGATTGAGGGATTTCTGGGAGAAATTCCTGTGTTTTCTTCTTGATGGGGTCATCCTGTACTTGTTGTTTTTCCATTGATGCTTTGGTGATTGGTTTCTCAATTGAGATATACTCAGTTATTCCCATCCTTACTCCAGCATCCTTGCAGAGCAGAGAAATCAAGCTTGGGTAAGCCAACCTGGCCTCTTTAGAATTTTTATTAGCAATTTTGTAGAATTCAGTTGAAATTAGTTGATGAACTTCCACTTCTTTTCCCATCATGATGCAATGGATCATCACTGCTCTTTTAACAGTGACTTCAGAACGGTTGCTAGTGGGCAGCAAAGAATGCCCAATGAAGTCCAGCCATCCTCTGGCGACTGGTTTGAGATCTTCCCTTTTTAGTTGATTTGGGACACCCTTCGTGCTAGTGGTCCACCTTGCTCCAGGGATACATATATCCTCTAGAATCTTATCCAGGCCCTTGTCTGTTCTCATCATTCTCCTGTTGAAAGAGTCTGGATCATCTTTCAGCTGAGGTAGCTTTAAGATCTCTTTGATCTTGTTAGGGATGGTATGAACAATCTTTCCTCTGACCATGGTCCGATATTCATAGAAAGCAGTTCCAGATAGTTTTTGCTTGTCTGTCTGCCACATATTAGCATAGAACTCCTGGACCATATTCCTTCCCACTTTCGTCTCAGGATTAGCTAGGACCTCCTAGTTCCTGATTCGAATTTGCTCCTGGATCTCCGGATATTCGTCTTCTTTCAGATCGAATCTAACTTCTGGGATCACTGATCTTAGACCCATTATTTTGTAATAATGGTCTGAATGTTCTTTAGATAAGAACTTCCCTTGATTCCAAAGTGGTTTTGGAACGCTCTCTTTCTTGCCTCTTGAAGTGGGTTGTTTTCCCTTAGGAGCCATGATCTTAGTGATCACGGATAAACACACCAAACTTAGAGGTTTGCTTGTCCTCAAGCAAAAGAAAAGAGAGGAGAGGGATAGAAGGGGAGCTAGGTGCAATTGTTGATGGAGGGGGGTGGAGGCCGAACCCATATTTAAAGGGAAGGGGGTGGGTTCGAAAATTTAGAAAAGATATGATAAAAAAGATTGATTTGGAAAAGATAAGATAGAAGATATGATAAGAGAGGATATAGTTTAAAATTGAAAAGATATGAAAATTTTTTGAAAAAGATAAATCTAGATTTTGAAAAAGATAATGTGGAGATTTGAAAAAGATATTAGTTGAAAAGATAGATTTGTTTTGAAAATTTGAAAAAGAGTTGAATTGAATTGAAAAAGAGGGTTTGTGCTTATGGATTAAGATGCATTTGATATTTTTAAGGTAGGGTTTTTAGAAATTAGGGATTTTAAAAATCAGGGTTCTTAACATGTTTATGCAAGAAATCATGAATTGAAGCATGAAAATTAAGATTAAAATATGAAGAAAAAAATGAATTTACCTCCTCCCCACCATCCTGGCGTTTGAACGCCCAAACGCTGCTTGTTTTGGGCGTTCAGCGCCCAAATGCTGCCTCTCCTGGGCGTTCAACGCCCAGCTGCTGCTTCTTTCTGGCGTTGAACGCCAGGAAGTCCTTTGTTACTGGGCATTTTTCTGAACGCCCAGAATGCTGTAAATCTGGCGTTAAACGCCCAGAAAGAGCTTCTTTCTGGTGTTTAACGCCCAGATGGCTATCCTCACTGGCGTTCAATGCCCAGTGGATGCTTCTGTTGGGCGTTGAACGCCCAAAACAGACTTTTACTGGCGTTTTCTTGCCAGTGAGCTCTTTTTCTCTGTTTTGTGTGCAGAATCCTTCTGTAACCCTGTGAACTTATACAATTGACTCTTTACCTTAGGATCAGTGAACTTTTTATAAATAAATAAAAATAAAAATAAAAATAGGGCAAAATGCTTAGAGGATTGATGCCCCATGGCTGGGTTGCCTCCCAGCAAGCGCTTCTTTATTGTCTTTAGCTGGACCTTGCTGAGCTTTTAGTCTAGCTTTAGCCTTGAGCACTCTTGCTCAACATTGCCTTCAAGATAGTGCTTGATTTTCTGTCCATTGACAATGAACTTCTTATCAGAATCAATATCTTGAAGCTCCACATAACCATATGGTGATACACTTGTAATCACATATGGTCCCTTCCACCGGGACTTCAGTTTCCCGGGGAATAGCCTGAGCCTAGAGTTGAACAGCAGAACCTTTTGTCCTGGTTCAAAGATTCTAGATGACAGCTTTCTGTCATGCCACTTTTTTTATTTTTCTTTATAAAGCTTGGCATTTTCGAAAGCAGTGAATCTGAATTCCTCTAGCTCATTTAGCTGGAGCAACCTTTTTTCTCCAGCTAATCTGGCATCAAAGTTTAGGAATCTGGTTGCCCAGTAGGCTTTATGTTCCAGTTCCACGGGCAGGTGACATGCCTTACCATAGACCAGTTGGTATGGAGAGGTCCCTATAGGAGTCTTGAATGCTGTTCTGTATGCCCACAGAGCATCATCCAAGCTTCTTGCCCAATCCTTTCTACGGGTATTTACAGTCCGTTCTAGGATTCTTTTTAGCTCTCTGTTAGAGACTTCAGCTTGTCCATTAGTCTGTGGATGATATGGAGTCGCTACCTTGTGGCGAATCCCATATAGGACCATGGCAGAGTAAAGCTGTTTGTTGCAGAAGTGAGTGCCCCATCACTGATTAGTACTCTAGGGACCCCAAACCTGTTGAAGATATATTTCTGGATGAACTTCAGCACTGTTTTAGTATCATTGGTGGGTGTGGTAATGACCTCAACCCATTTTGATACATAGTCAACTGCCACCAGAATATAAGTGTTTGAGAATGATGGTGGGAAAGGTCCCATGAAGTCAATTTCCCCATACGTCAAACAACTCAATCTCCAAGATTCCTTGTTGAGGCATGGCGTAACCATGAGGCAGATTACCAGCTCTTTGGCAACTGTCACAGTTACGTACAAACTCTCGGAAATCTTTATAGAGTGTGGGCCAATAGAAGCCACATTGGAGGACATTGGTGACTGTTCGCTCACCTCCGAAATGGCCTCCATATTGAGATCCATGGCAATGCCATAGGATCCTCTGTGCTTCTTCTCTAGGAACACACCTACGGATTATTCCGTCTGCACATCTCTTAAAGAGATAGGGTTCATCCCACAAGTAGTACTTTGCATCAGTGATTAATTTTTTCTTTTGTTGCCTGTTGTACTCTTTGGGTATGAACCTTGCAGCTTTATAGTTTACAATATCGGCAAACCATGGTGTTTCCTGAATGGCAAATAAATGCTCATCCGGAAAAGTCTCAGAGATCTCAAGAGAGGGGAGGGACGTCCCTTCTACTGGCTCTATCCCGGACAGATGATCAGCCACTTGGTTCTCTGTCCCTTTTCTGTCTCTTATTTCTATATCAAACTCTTGCAGAAGCAACACCCATCTGATGAGCCTGGGTTTTGAATCCTGCTTTGTGAGTAGATATTTAAGAGCAGCATGGTCAGTATACACAATCACTTTTGATCCTACTAAGTATGATCTGAACTTGTCAATGGCATAAACCACTGCAAGTAATTCTTTTTCTGTGGTTGTGTAATTTTTCTGGGCATCATTTAAAACGCGACTAGCATAATAAATGACGTGCAGAAGCTTGTCATGCCTCTGTCCCAATACTGCACCAATGGCGTGATCACTGGCATCACACATTAGCTCAAATGGTAATGTCCAGTCTGGTGCGGAAATAACTGGTGCTGTGACCAACTTAGCTTTCAGCGTTTCAAACGCCTGCAGACACTCTGTGTCAAACACAAATGGCGTGTCAGCAGCTAGCAGATTACTTAGAGGTTTTGCGATTTTCGAAAAATCCTTTATAAACCTCCTATAGAATCCTGCATGCCCCAGAAAGCTTCTGATTGCCTTAACATTGGCAGGTGGTGGTAATTTTTCAATTACCTCTATTTTTGCTTGATCCACCTCTATTCCCTTGTTTGAGATTTTATGCCCAAGGACAATCCCTTCAGTCACCATGAAGTGACATTTTTCCCAGTTTAAGACTAGGTTGGTCTCTTGGCATCTCTTCAGGACAAGTTTCAGGTGATCAAGACAGGAGTTGAATGAGTCTCCATATACTGAGAATTCATCCATGAAGACTTCCAGAAATTTTTCCACCATATTAGAGAAAATAGAGAGCATGCATCTCTGGAAGGTTGCAGGCGCATTACACAGCCCAAATGGCATCCTTCTATAAGCAAACACTCCAGATGGACATGTGAATGCTGTTTTCTCTTGATCCTGGGGATCTACTACAATTTGGTTATAGCCTGAGTAGCCATCTAAAAAGCAGTAATAATCATGACCTGCCAGTCTTTCTAGCATCTGGTCTATGAATGGTAAAGGAAAATGATCCTTTCTGGTGGCTGTATTGAGTCTTCTGTAGTCAATACACATGCGCCATCCTGTAACTGTTTTTGTAGGAACCAGTTCATTTTTTTCATTATGGATCACTGTCATGCCTCCCTTTTTTGGGACGACTTGGACAGGACTCACCCAGGGGCTATCAGAAATAGGATAAATAATCCCCGCCTCTAGTAATTTGGTGACCTCTTTCTGCACCACTTCCTTCATGGCTGGATTTAGTCGCCTCTGTGGTTGAACCACTGGTTTAGCATTATCCTCCAATAAGATTTTGTGCATGCATCTAGCTGGGCTTATGCCCTTAAGGTCACCTATGGACCACCCAAGAGCTGTCTTGTGTGTCCTTAGCACTTGAATGAGTGCTTCCTCTTCCTGTGGATTTAAAGCAGAGCTTATGATCACTGGAAAAATGTCACCTTCTCCCAGAAATACATATTTCAGGGATGGTGGTAATGGTTTGAGCTCGGGTTTAGGAGGTTTTTCCTCTTCCAGAGGAAATTTCAGAGGCTCTTTCATCTCCTCTGAATTCTCCAAATCAGGCTGAACATCTTTAAAGATGTCTTCCAACTCTGATTCGAGACTCTCAGCCATGTTGATCTCTTCTACCAAAGAGTCAATAAGATCAACTTTCATGCAGTCTTTTGATGTGTCTGGATGCTGCATGGCTTTGATAGCATTCAACTTAAACTCATCATCATTGACTCTCAGGGTTATTTCCCCTTGTTGGACATCAATGAGGGTTCGTCCAGTTGCTAGGAAGGGTCTTCCTAGAATGAGAGTAGCACTCTTGTGCTCCTCTATTTCCAGCACTACAAAGTCAGTGGGAAAGGCGAATGGCCCAACTCTGACAATCATGTCTTCAATCACGCCTGATGGGTATTTAATGGAGCCATCAGCAAGTTGGAGACATATCCGGGTTGGTTTAACTTCTTCAGTTAAGCCAAGCTTTCTGATAGTGGATGCAGGTATTAGGTTGATGCTTGCCCCAAGATCACACAAAGCTGTCTTGGTGCAATTACCTTCTAATATGCATGGTATCAGAAAACTCCCAGGGTCTTTAAGCTTTTCAGGAAAGCTTTTTAGAATGACTGCACTGCATTCTTCAGTGAGGAGAACTCTTTCTGTTTCTCTCTAATCCTTTTTATGACTCAAGATCTCTTTCATGAACTTGGCATAAGAAGGTATTTGCTCAAGTGCCTCTGCAAATGGAATCTTTATTTCAAGAGTCCTGAGATAATCTGCAAAGCGAGCAAATTGCTTATCCTGCTCCTCTTTCCGGAGTTTTTGAGGATAAGGTATCTTGGCTTTATATTCCTCAACCTTAGTTGCTGTAGGTTTATTGCCTACAGAAGTGGTTGAAGAAGCCTTTTTAGAGGGGTTGTCATCAGCACTTGTGTGTGTCTGATCCCTCACTGGCAATTGATTGCCAGAGTTAGAAGCTGGAGTGACGTGAGACGCCAACTCCTTGTCTGTTCCTGGTGTCTGAACGCCAGAACTGTGCCCATTTTGGGTGTTCAGTGCCAGATCTTGCCCATTTTGGGCGTTCAGCGCCATATCCTTGCTTGTTTCTGGCATTGAACGCCAGTCCTTGCTTGTTACTGGCGTTGAACGCCAGTCTTGGGCATGGTCTGGGCGTTCAGCGCCAGCCTTCCACCAGATTGCTGGCGTTTTAATGCCAGAATTACTTTTCCCTGGGCTCTTACTGTCCTCAGGTGAATTTTGGGTGGTTTGCTCATTCCTTAGCTCTTTGCTGCCTTGAGGTGGGGTATTTAATGTTTTCCCACTTCTTAATTAAACTGCTTGGCATTCTTCTGTTATTTGTCTTGACAGCTGCTGCTTTGTTTGCTTCAATTGTTCTTCCATATTTATATTAGCCATCCTTGTCTCTTGTAGTTTATCCTTGAATTCGGCTAACTGCTTTGTTAGAAAGTCCAATTGCTGATTGAATTCAGCAGCTTGTTTTACAGGGCTGAGTTCAGCAGTTACTATTTTAACCTCTTCTTTCATGGAAGGGTCACTGCTTAGGTACAGATACTGATTCCTGGCAACTGTATCAATGAGCTCTTGAGCCTCTTCAATTGTCTTTCTCATGTGGATAGATCCACCAGCTGAGTAATCTAGAGACATCTGAGCTCCTTCCGCAAGCCCATAATAGAAGATGTCTAACTGAACCCACTCTGAAAATATTTCAGAGGGGCATTTTCGTAGCATCTCTCTGTATCTCTCCCATGCATCATAAAGAGATTCATTATCTCCTTGTTTAAAGCCTTGGATGTCCAGCCTTAGCTGTGTCATCCGTTTTGGGGGAAAGTATTGATTTAGGAATTTTTCTGTCAGCTGTTTCCATGTCCTTATGCTGGCCTTAGGTTGGTTATTTAACCACCTCTTAGCTTGATCTTTTACAGCAAACGGAAATAGTAATAGTCTGTAGACATCCTGATCTATTTCTTTATCATGTACTGTGTCAGCAATTTGTAAAAATTGTGCCAGAAACTCTGTAGGTTCTTCCTGTAGAAGACCAGAATATTGGCAACTTTGCTGCACCATGATAATGAGCTGAGGATTCAACTCAAAGCTACTGACTCCAATGGAGGGTATGCAGATACTACTCCCATATGAAGCAGTAGAGGGGTTAGCATATGACCCCAGAGTCCTCATGGACTGTTCATTTCGACTTAGCTCCATGATGGAGAAAGGGAGATGATGTCAAATAAAAAATTTATTTTTATTTATTTATTTATTTCAAAAATGAAACAAATTAAAATAAAATAAACAAAAATGGTTGAAAATTTTCGAAAAAAAAATGAGGAGAGAGAAAGTGGTTAGGAAGTTTTGAAAAGAATATGATGATTTTTTGAAAAAAAGTTTTAAATTTTAAAAAAATCTGAATTTTAAAAGTAAGTTTCGAAAATTTGCTTTAAAATAGAGAGAAAAGATATTTTTGAATTTAAAGAGGAGAGAGAAAAACAATAAGATAGCACAAGATTTAAAATTTTTAGATCTAATGCTCCTTGTTTTTAAAAATTTTGGAGGGAAAACACCAAGGAACACCAAACTTAAAAATTTTAAGATCAAGACACAAGGAAAAACTCAAGAACACCTTGAAGATTCACAAGAACATAAGAACATGAATATGGAACACCAAATTTAAAATTTTTAGAAAACCAAACTAAATTTTTCGAAAATCAAAGGGAAATCAATAAGAAAACACCAAACTTAAAGTTTGGTACAAAATTTAATAGAGAAATTATTATTTTTGAAAAAGATTTTAAAAAAAAGGTATACCAAACTGCCACGGACTTAGACCAACGCTCTAGCCAATTGGACAGTAAATGTAACACTTGTTTTGAAGAAGGATATTTTTAACCAAGAACAATAATAAGAGACTCTAAACCAAAAAAGAAAAATTTTCCTAATCTAAGAAACAAAATAAATCGTCAGTTGTTCAAACACGAACAATCCCCGGCAACGGCGCCAAAAACTTGGTGCACGAATTATAAATCACACTTTTTACAACTCGTACCACTAACCAGCAAGTGCACTGGGTCGTCCAAGTAATACCTTACGTGAGTAAGGGTCAAATCCCACAGAGATTGTTGGTTTGAAGCAAGCTATGGTTATCTTGTAAATCTCAGTTAGGAGGTCAATTATAATTATCAGTTGACTTGCAAATGAACAAGGGAACATAAAATAAATACTTGGTATACAATAATAGAGAATGTGTTGGAGTTTTGGAGATGCTTTGTCTTCAGAATCTCTGCTTTCCTCTGTCTTCTGATTCACGCACGCACGTCCTCCTATGGCAAGCTGTGTGTAGGTGGATCACCGTTGTTAATGGCTACCATCCATCCTTCTAGTGAAAAGGGTCCAGGTGCGCTGTCACCACACGGCTAATCATCTGCAGGTTCTCAGTCGTACCGGAATAGGATTTACTATCCTTTTGCGTCTGTCACTACGCCCAGCACTCGCGAGTTTGAAGTTTGTCACAGCCATCCAATCCCAGAATCCTACTCGGAATACCACAGACAAGGTTTAGACTTTCCGGATTCTCATGAATGCCGCCATCAATCTAGCTTATACCACGGAGATTCTGATTAGGGAACCTAAGAGATATTCATTCAATCTGATGTAGAACGGAGGTGATTGTCAGACACACGTTCATGGATTAAGGAAGGTGATGAATGTCACTGATCATCACCTTCTCCATAGTTAGGCGCGAATGGATATCTTAGATAGGAACACGCATTTTTGAATGGAAAACAGAAATACTTGCATTAATTCATCTAGACACAGCAGAGCTCCTCACCCCCAACAATGGAGTTTAGAGACTCATGCCGTCAAAGAGTACAAAATTCAGATCTAAAATGTCATGAGATGCAAAATGAATCTCTAAAAGTTGTTTAAATACTAAACTAGTAGCCTAGGTTTACAGAAAATGAGTAAACTATAACAGATAGTGCAGAAATCCACTTCTGGGGCCCACTTGGTGTGTGCTGGGGCTGAGACTAAAGCTTCTCACGTGCCTGGGGCTGTTTTGGGCGTTCAACACCAGCTTTGGATCCTTTTCTGGCGTTGAACTCCAACTTGCAACTTGTTTCTGGCGCTGGACGCCATAATTGGGCAGAAAACTAGCGTTGAATGCCAGTTTACGTCGTCTATCCTTGAGCAAAGTATGGACTATTATATATTGCTGGAAAGCCCTGGATGTCTACTTTCCAATGCAATTCGAAGCACGCCATTTGGAGTCTTGTAGCTCCAGAAAATCCATTTTGAGTCCTGGATGTCTACTTTCCCACTTTTCATTGTGACGCTCAGTTTGCTTTCTCAACTTAGCTTTCCTTTCTTCTTTGATTTTTGCCACGCTTTTCCTCTCTTGGGCACGCTTGTTGCTTCCTTTGGACACATTCCTTAAGCCACACTTTCTTATTTTCTTCTTTCTTCACCTACAAGTAATCAAAACAACCAATCAAAGTATCACTAAATTCACAAGGCTTATAAATCATTAAAAGAAGTTATGCATTTTTAATCCAAATTACTTACTTTAGCTTAAACCTCATGATTTAGCATCAATTACATGGTGGTTGTTTGATTCAAAGAAGTTATGCATTTTTAATCCAAATTACTTACTTAGAATGCAAGAAAGTGCATAAAACCTAATAAAAACAAAGAAAAAGGCTAGTGAAACTAGGCTAAGATGACTTGTCATCACAACACCAAACTTAAAACTTGCTTGTCCCCAAGCAAGAGAATAATTATGCTCAAAGGTTCTTTCAACACTACAAGAAAATATGTCTATTGCCACGTTTTTAAAGCGTGGCGAAAAGCTGAAAAAAGCGTGGCGATAGCTTTTCGCCACGCTTTTTGAGCTATCGCCACGCTTTTGAAAGGGTGGCCTCTTCAAGGGTGGCGGTTGCTCTGTCGCCACGCTTTTTCAAACCTATTGCCACGTTTTTTTTTTGCCACGTTTTTTATAGATTGTCACGTTTAAAAACGTGGCCATAGGTGGGAGATATGGCCACGCTTTTAAAGCGTGGCTGTATGTGAAAGATGTGGTCACGCTTTTAAAGCGTGGCAATAGAGGGAGATACGGCCACGCTTTTAAAGCGTGGCAAAGCATGGCAATAGAGGGAGATACGGCCACGCTTTTAAAGCGTGGCAATAGAGGGAGATATGGCCACGCTTTTAAAGCGTGGCAATAGGAGTAGATACGGTCATGCTTTTAAAGCGTGGCAATAACAAGAGATACGGCCGTTAAATCACAAAGCTCACTATCATTGCTGTCATGTTGAGAAAGAAATTCTACTGAAGTTCACATATCAAATACCCAACACATTCAAAATTGTATCAAAGTTAATATTAATTATTAAGAGCTAAATCCAAAATAAACTGTCTTACACCAGTAATCAAATCATTCGATTTGTAGTATCTTTCTATGATCTACTGTACCATAACCAAAATAATCATTCTAAAGACATCAATTGAAACCTAAAAGGTTGTCAAGAACTATACAATGGCATAGGAAACTTGAACAATACTAAACTAGTAACACAAGGTGTATTCCGAAGCGATCAAGAAGCATGAAATCAATCAGCCTAAGCATGTTCACCACGGATGCGGCGAGCAAGCTGAATGTCTTTGCGCATTATGGTGACCTCTTGGCATGGATGGCACACAAGTTGATGTCCTCAAACAAACCAACCAAGTAGGCTTCAGCAGCTTCGTGGAAAGCAAGGACAGCATGGTTCTGGAACCTCAAATCAGTCTGCAAACATAATAAATCAATCAATAAATAGGAATCATTACATATTTTACAGCAAAAAATAACCCAACGCACCAGGACTAAGATAAAAAGGGGTTAATTAGATTGGCTCGCCTTCTACTTCCTTATCACAGCAGATATAGCTGGTGTTGACAATATACCTTCCCGTATTAGAAAGATAAGTTGTCCTAAATTTCTATTAAGAGAGTCATGTTAATAATAATACACACTAGAGGATTGTGAACAATAAGGTGATGCACTAGTCCATCAAAGATTTTTTATCCTTATGATGATGTCATTTACTGCCATCTTGTGTTACAAAGTTCTTCATATTTGTTTTAGAAAGATTCATTGAAAAATTCAAATGATTAAGATACTTACTGTCCAATCAAAATTTTTCGAATACCATTCTCGGCAGCAATTTTAATTATAATCTGAAGTAAATGAGAACAGCAACAGAAACAGAGACAGGGCAATTTTCCTAACAAAATTAAATTTGATAGCTAAAATAATGCATTCAAAACAGTTTTCTATTGTAGATCCCACTGATGACAGGGCTTCCATTTGGTATTGCAGGATAGCACACTCTCTGCATATATCAGCAATTCAATTTGACTAAACACACAATATACATTGAACAATTCCAAAACCCTCGCCTATCAAAGAAAGAAAAAGTTAACCAAAACTTGGAACACACACATGGCAAAACTGAAACAAAGTTCACACCAAAACCAAACTTCTTGTGCCTGCTTTATCTCTCAATTTATTCTAAATTACATTTACTCACAGCTTTTATATCTTGTTTTACCCTCCTTATTAATGCTCTGTTGATAATAATGCTTTTCTGCTGCTCATGCATCCTGGAAATTCATTTTCCAATGTTACACTACCTTTAAAAACCTATACTTTTCTGTAAGGTAAATGTTTAGGGTCTAGGGTAGGAAGAAGAAGAAGGGAATGAGAGGAAGGGAAAGGGAAAAAGAGTTTAAGTCTCAATAGAATTCGATGACAAATGTAATAATGAGTTGAATTACTCAGTTCCATTCAATTCTGCTAATAGGCCTGACTCTTTTTCGGTTGATATAACTGAATGTGGGATCATTTTCTAACTGACTTGAACAGTTAAACTAAATCTTGCATGTGGGAAGTGAGCTGCATCATTCAGTGCCCCCAAACCAAGTTGGGATTCTGCTAGTGATGTAGAGTGACATTATATTTTGACATCTCAAAACTTCAAATGTTAGTTGGAACAGTAGGATACCATTTTGTCTTAAATTCTATGCAGTTTTACATGCCACATGTTATAGAAAAAGTTGTTCCCTAATATGAATTAGCAAATAGTAATAATAATAAAATAAAAACACTCCAAATGAAAATTATGTGACATAAGAAAAGTGAATACACATCATCTCCTGTCTAGAACTTAAAGACCAACTACAAAGAAATGTTAAATGAAGAAAATGGAATCTACCAGAAAATCCATCTACATTTTCTAGTATCCCATAAAACAAGCAGGATAAAAAGGAAGTTATGAATTACGAATGGTAGCTTTTCTGAAAAGGAATTGGGAACCGATCTTCAAGAAAATAATGGTGTATACAAGTGCTGGAAAGCAGAAAAAAGGAATTTTATTGGACAAAATTTACACAAGATAACAGAATAATAAAATTTAGGAAGCTTATCACCTATTCCATTGTACAATTCTGGGATCGAAACCTGAGTGATCAAAATAAAATAAGAACAGAGAGCACTTAACCAAAATTGACATGAGAACACCAAACAACAAATTAAAATCAAATAAATAAAAAACTGCAACCACAAAAGTTAGAGAACAAATTCAAAATCAACAAAAATCAAGAATCAAGAACAGAACAGAAACTGACAGTGAAAAAGTATGTTATAAGGAAAAGCACAACAAAGGATGCTATAAGTGAAAACATTCTTCGGCCGGATTTTTTCTCAAAGACCTGAAAGAAGGTACAACATAATTAAAAGAGTAGGGAAAAAAAGTAGAGAAGAAAACAAATACAAAGAAAAATCAGAACCAGATGAAAACTCTACTGCAAAAGCCATATGGTTTTACAATTCCACAATCCACATACCATTTTGAATTTGTCCACAGTTCCTGAAAGAACTCCTCTTGAAGAATCCATGTCATTCCCCTAAACAAATACCAACATTTTATCAAAGAAGAACAAAAAAGTAGCAGTGCAAATGGTAAATATTTTTTATAGTTATATGCAAACCATGCGGTCCAGCATCCGGTTATGACTATCCACCTCCTCGTGTATATCACTTGAGATCTGTTACAATCACATCAACAACACGTTAACAATTCAAAATAATGAGAAGGTTACCAACAGCTGAAAAGAAATAAATGAGGAAATGATCATAATTCACAGCGTTCTTCAAGTATAATATACAGGAAGAACAAACTTAGGTCTAGATTATTTTACAAGAAAAATTAAACTTACTCTTTTCAACAAACTGACTCAATCTTGCAATCCACCCATTGCTCGCTCGTTATCTTGTTCATCAATTTCATTATAGGAGGAGTAAAGTGATGATGCTCGGATGCCTCCCTCCTCAATGCCGTCAAACAGAGCAACTCTGCTATTCCGGGCGTTGATGAGATATTTTGGAGGAAAAATAAATCTCTCCCAAAACACACAAATCTAACCGGCAAGTGTACCGGGTCGTATCAAGTAATAAAAACTCACGGGAGTGAGGTCGATCCCACAGGGATTGAAGGATTGAGCAATTTTAGCTTAGTGGTTGATTTAGTCAAGCAAATCAAGATTTGGTTGATTGTTTTGTGACTTGCAGAATTAAATTGCATTGAAGTAAAGAGAACAAGAAATAAATTGCTGAAACGTAAAGGACAAGAAATTAAATAGCAGAAACTTAAAGTGCAAGAAATGTAAATTACGGAATCTTAAAGTGCAAGAAATGTAAACAACTGGAATTGTAAAGGGAATTGGGGAATGGATTTGCAGAATTTAAACAAGGAAGAGTTGAATTGCATTAAACAGAAGAGTAAAAGCTATTTGGGATTGAACCGGATATGAAGCAGAAAAGTAAATGAACATAGAAAGCAGTAAACAAAGAAATGAAATAGGAAATGTAGATCTCAGGACCCAGAGACTAGAAAACCAAGTCTAGATCTCAATGCCTTCCTAGATCCAACAAGAACAATTGCAAGGAGAATGTAAATTGCAAAGAAAAGAGATGAGGAGCAATTAACAGAAAATTGAATTCAATTAACAGTAAAGAACAGAGAGATCCAAGATTGAGATTGAAACAGAATTTCTTCAATTCTCCAATCCAAGATCCAAGGCAAGTGTAAAATGAAATTGAAAGCAATGAAAACAAAGAAATTAAAGTTCAAAAGCTCTCCGAAAACTATTATGAAAATTCCAAAAGGAAAGCTCCCTGAAGAACTTGAATTCTATCCTATTTATACACTTTCTTCCAATGATCTTCAAGCCTTGAGTTGGGCCTTTGCTCTTGGTGGAATTGGGTTGAAAGAGGCCTTGGTTGATTGCTCTTGAAGTTTGAAGAAGAACCGAAGTGAACCAATTGAATCGGTTTTGAGGTTGGCAAAAGTTGGACCAAAAGTTTGAGCCAAAGTTAGGGGTCTAACTTTGGCTCCAACTTTTCATAGCAGCCAGCACAATTTGCTGGTGTGAACGTTGGTGCCAACGTTAGGGGTCTAACTTTGACCCTAACGTTGGCAATGCCTTGTGTGCTAGTGGCGCCAACGTTAGCCACCAAGTTAGGGGGCTAACGTTGGCGCAAACTTTTGCTCCTTCCCCATTGTAATTCATGTGCCAACGTTAGCCTCCAAGTTAGGGGGCTAACGTTGGCGCAAACGTTGGATGGCCAGGGAGGAATTCATGTGCCAACGTTAGCCTCAAAGTTAGGGGGCTAACGTTGGCGCAAACTTTTGGTGCCCAGGGGAGAAATCCATGTGCCAACGTTAGCCTCAAAGTTAGGGGGCTAACATTGGCGCAAACTTTTGAAGCCCAGGGGAGAATTTTCAAGTTCCAACGTTAGCCTCCAAGTTAGGGGGCTAACGTTGGGGCTAACTTTTCAACCAAAAGTTTGTGCAAAAGTTTGATGCTAACTTTAGGTCCAGCTTCTTGCTTCCCGGTTCAATTTCACTTATTCCATTGTCCTCTCTTCACTCCTAGCCATTCCTTCTTGCTTCAACTTTTCTCCAAGCTTTCTTCACCTATCATTAATCAACCAAACTCATCAAAGCTATGCTCAAAATCATGAGATATTCATTCTTTCATAATATGCAACAAATATAGCCTAAAACCTCATGAAATGGCATGAATTCATATATGGTTGGTTCAATCAAGGGAAACATGAAAATCTACTCAATTAGCTTGCTTGTAGCTCAAGAAAGTGCATAATTCTAAACAAAACAAAAGAAAAAGACTAGCTAAAATAGGCTAGGATGACTTGTCATCACAACACCAAACTTAAAGCTTGCTTGTCCCCAAGCAAGAAAAGATTTATTGAGAAGAAAGAATGAAATGGAAGAGGATGTTCATGCTAGCAGAGTATTATTGATAGTTCATGGGGTTTTGTGTGGATATGCAAATACTCACTTCTTATTGACTCCTAGGCCTAGAAAGTCTCCTTCAAGCTTCAAGTGACACACTGCTATGACCTCTCATTATTCCTTTATCCTTGGCTATTACTTTGTTTATAAGCTTTATTTGAGTGTCATGTGTAGCAAGTCCATTTTCTTTTCTTTATACTTGACACATTATTCACTATAGACACTTGGCTCACATTCCTTCTTAGAACATTGATGCCCAGCACCTCTTTGGGTTACTAAATGCCTTGTAGTTAAGTTGCTCTTGATAGTGGACTTTCAGCTGATGATCCCGGGTTAGTTAACCCAAGTCACCAAGTGTTGATGCACTCCAAAGAGCTTAATAATCCAAGCAGATCCTAATACAAAGACACCACAGGCATATATTCTAAGGTTCAAGCTATTGGTGTCCAGCTTTGTTTCTTTTTGTTTTTCTTTTGTTCTGCCACTTTTTGGCTATCTTTTTTCTTTCCTTCTTTTTGTTTTTCTTTCTAACCAAGGAATTTAATTTAATTGAGATTCATAGACAGTAAGCCACTCTTTACTTAGAAGGAGATATCCTGGCTCTTTATTCACTAAAAGTGAGCTAATATACAATCACACACATACCACCACTTACTTTTATTCTACTTCTATCTGACAGAGACTATCTTGCTTCACATTCAAACTGTTCTTTTATTGAATTAAAAGTGCAGGGGACAACACATGCTTCTTGTTAAGTGAAAATGAACACACAAGCACACACATAAGCTAGTTTACTTATTCTAAGGGAAGTTTGAATCTGTTTGAACTAAATGAACACTTTATCAAGACATCAATCAAAAATATTTCCCAACAGTAAAGGTTAAGTATAGATACAACCTATTGGTTTGCATTTCTTTTGTTCTTCTTTCTGTTGTGCCCTTTTTTGAGTCTTTATGCATGGGACCTTCAATTGGTGGTTAATTCCCACTTAATTCCTTGCTACTTCTTCTGATTCAACAGGTTAACTCTGGGCAAACTTTTGTGTCCTTGCTAAAGGTTAAGATATTGGGACTAAACAAAAATAGTTAAGTTGTTGAATAATCTGTTTGATTGCTTGGAACTAGCAATGTGCAGGAAGTTAGAATGAAGTTTTGGTGGAACACCAAACTTAGCATCTTGCATTCTTCCTTCAATTGTTTTTGGTGTGCAACACCAAACTTAGCTTCTTGCAATACATAGCAGTTATCCAACACTCTTATTGAAAAAGTTATGAAAAGAAAACTACCTCCGGTTGGGTTGCCTCCCAACAAGCGCTCTTTTATTGTCACTAGCTTGACATTGAGACTTTCTTTTATGGTGGTTGGTGCTTGTAGGGCCTCAATTTTTCTCCTCTGACCGTGATCCTCTTCTTTGTTTTCTGGTGTTCTATTTCAGCATGCTCTAATGATAGTATGTTGCTGACAGTGTAGTAATCCTCGGTTTGTTGATTTGCCCCCCAGCTGTTGATATATCAGCTGCACTTTGTCACCTTTGGAAAGCCCCTCTGTTGGAATCTTTCTATTCTTCCAACCCCTTTTTGCTTTGTTTCTGCGTTTCATCTTTCCTTTTGTTGTTCTTTCTTTTCTGGCCGTAGGTTTTCCTTGGGGACCTCTCTTTTTAGTGTCTAATACTCTAACCTCCTCTTGGGCTTTTTCATCAGTCTGCACAATCCTTAGCATTGGGATGTTGTTGTGACTTTCCTGGTCATTTTTCATATAGTCTTTCTTTTCCTTGCTAAATTGTGCCTCTGGTAACACCTTCAGAGTGATGCTCTGGTCATGCATCCTGAGAGTTAATTCCCCTTCCTCTACGTCTATGATAGCTCTAGCAGTGGCCAAGAATGGCCTTCCCAGTATAACAGAGTCACCATCATCATTGTTTGATTCTAGAACCACAAAATCAGCAGGGTAAATAAAACTGTCCACCTTGACCAAAAGATTTTCAATTACACCCCTGGGGTATACCATTGACTTGTCTACCAGCTCCAAAGACATTTGTACTGGTTTGACCTCCTCTATATGCAGCTTTTTCACCAAGGAGGATGGTATTAAGTTAATACTTGCTCCGAGATCGCACATTGCTTTAGTGATGGTCAATTCCCCAATGGTGCAAGGCAACAGGAAGCTCCCTGGGTCCTCAAGCTTGGGAGGAAGCCCCTTTTGAATCAAGGCCCTGCATTCCTCAGTAATCATTACGGTTTCTTTCTCATCCCAGCTTCTTTTCTTGTTGATGAGATCCTTCAGAAATTTGGAATATAGAGGCATTTGCTCAAGTGCTTCGGCAAAGGGGATATTAATTTCTAGCTTCTTAAAGATCTCAAGGAATTTGTGAAAATGCCGGTCTTTAACCTCTTTGTTGAACCTCTGGGGATATGGCAGTGGAGGTGTGATGCTTTTTCCTATTTGCTGCTGCCCCTGAGCTACTTCTTTTGAGCTATGTGGCTGGTTGTCCTTCTCTTTGAGTTTCTCAGTGTCTTTGTTTGGCATCACAACTTGCTTAGTAGCCTCATCTACCTTTGTTTGATTCTCATCCTCCATTGGTTCTTTGATGTTCTCTGCTTGCTTCCTTGTAGTGTCATTGTTGCTTATCAATGCTCTCCCACTCCTTAATTGTATTGCCTTGCATTCTTCCTTGGGATTTGGAATTGTGTCACTGGGCAGTGAGTTTGAAGGTCTCTCAATAGATACTTGCTTGGAGAGTTGCCCCATCTGTCTCTCTAGGCTCTTCAGGGAGGCTTCCTGATTCTTGGCTACCATTTCCTGGTGTTTCAGCATTTTGTCTATCATGGCCTCCAAGTGAGTGATTCTTTGGGCTTCAGGTGATATTTGAGGTGGGTTATGAGATGTGGGTGGTGGATGGTAGGCATTTTGGTTGGTTGGTTGGTTATTAGATTGGTATTGGTTGATGTTGGGGTAGTTATTTTGAGGTTTTCTGTAGGGGTTTTGGCTAGTCTGCTGCTGGTTGTGATTTTGGTTGCTTCTTGGGTTATGTTGGTTTGAATTCCTCTGCCATGGTTGTTGGTTTTGGGTATGGTTATCTCCCCATCAGAGGTTTGGGTGGTTCTTCCAGGATGGATTGTATGTATCACCATACACTTCATTTGGTCCTTGGTTGTGCATATACTGTACTTGCTCTTGTTGTTGTTCTTCTTGAGTTTCTTCACTCTGTCCCCATGTGGTTGATGGTTGGCTAGTGTTGACTGCTGCAACTTGGAGACTATCAATCCTCTTGGCCATTTGCTCAAATTGTTGTTGAATTTGCTGCTGCATCATCTTGTTTTGAGCTAGGATTGAATCCACTCCTTCTAGCTCCATTACTCCTCTTCTTTGTGATGGTTGGCGGCCTCTTTGATGAGCAAAGAAATATTGGTTGTTGGACACCATATCAATGAGTTCTTGAGCTTCTTCTGCAGTTTTCATGAGTTGCAAGGAACCTCCAGCTGAATGATCCAAAGCTTCCTGGGATTTCAGTGTCAAGCCTTCATAGAAGTTTTGAAGCTTCTCTCACTCATTAAACATAGCAGGGGGACATTTCCTGATCAGAGCCTTGTACCTCTCCCATGCCTCATAGATGGGTTCGGCCTCCATTTGTGTAAATGTTTGAACCTCAGCCTTTAACCTTATAATCCTCTGAGGTGGATAAAATTTGGCGAGAAACTTAGTTACCAAATCATCCCAGTTGTTAATGCTGTCCCTTGGAAACGATTCCAACCATTGAGTGGCCTTGTCCCTGAGAGAAAATGGAATAGCATCAGTTTGTAACTGTCAGGGGGCACTCCATTAGTTTTGACAGTGTTGCATATCCTCAAGAAAGTGGATAAATGTTGGTGTGGGTCCTCAAGTGGTCCTCCACCAAAAGAGCAATTGTTCTGAACCAAAGTGATGAGTTGTGGCTTGAGTTCAAAATTGTTAGCATTGACATTTGGAGCCAAGATACTGCTCCCACAATGTCTAGGATTTGCAAAGGTGTAGGAAGCCAAAACTCTCCTCTAGGGTGGGTTGCCATTGTTGTGGTCTTCTCCACCTGGTGGATTGGTTAAATGTTCCTCCATCTCTTGGAATTCTTCGTCTGATTCCTCTTCTCCAACAATATTTTTCCCTCTTTCAGCTCTTCTTAACCTCCTGAGTGTTCTTTCGTCTTGTTCATGAAAATTGAGTATAGTTCTTCTTGTACCTGACATACAAGCAGAGCATGAGAAATGCACAAAACCAGTGACACTTCAATTTACTGCCAGGTTGAAGTGTTAGTTAGTTTAAGCAAAAAATCAAACAGTTAGTGGGTTAATCAAAATTAAAGAAAAAGTGCTTGATCTAGATTACCACCTCACTTAATCATTGTCAATCTAATCAATCCCCGGCAACGGCGCCAAAAACTTGATGAGATATTTTGGAGGAAAAATAAATCTCTCCCAAAACACACAAATCTAACCGGCAAGTGTACCGGGTCGTATCAAGTAATAAAAACTCACGGGAGTGAGGTCGATCCCACAGGGATTGAAGGATTGAGCAATTTTAGCTTAGTGGTTGATTTAGTCAAGCGAATCAAGATTTGGTTGATTGTTTTGTGACTTGCAGAATTAAATTGCATTGAAGTAAAGAGAACAAGAAATAAATTGCTGAAACGTAAAGGACAAGAAATTAAATAGCAGAAACTTAAAGTGCAAGAAATGTAAATTACGGAATCTTAAAGTGCAAGAAATGTAAACAGCTGGAATTGTAAAGGGAATTGGGGAATGGATTTGCAGAATTTAAACAAGGAAGAGTTGAATTGCATTAAACAGAAGAGTAAAAGCTATTTGGGATTGAACCGGATATGAAGCAGAAAAGTAAATGAACATAGAAAGCAGTAAACAAAGAAATGAAATGGGAAATGTAGATCTCAGGACCTAGAGACTAGAAAACCAAGTCTAGATCTCAATGCCTTCCTAGATCCAACAAGAACAATTGCAAGGAGAATGTAAATTGCAAAGAAAAGAGATGAGGAGCAATTAACAGAAAATTGAATTCAATTAACAGTAAAGAACAGAGAGATCCAAGATTGAGATTGAAACAGAATTTCTTCAATTCTCCAATCCAAGATCCAAGGCAAGTGTAAAATGAAATTGAAAGCAATGAAAACAAAGAAATTAAAGTTCAAAAGCTCTCCGAAAACTATTATGAAAATTCCAAAAGGAAAGCTCCCTGAAGAACTTGAATTCTATCCTATTTATACACTTTCTTCCAATGATCTTCAAGCCTTGAGTTGGGCTTTTGCTCTTGGTGGAATTGGGTTAAAAGAGGCCTTGGTTGATTGCTCTTGAAGTTTGAAGAAGAACCGAAGTGAACCAATTGAACCGGTTTTGAGGTTGGCAAAAGTTGGACCAAAAGTTTGAGCCAAAGTTAGAGGTCTAACTTTGGCTCCAACTTTTCATAGCAGCCAGCACAATTTGCTGGTGTGAACGTTGGTGCCAACGTTAGGGGTCTAACTTTGACCCTAACGTTGGCAATGCCTTGTGTGCTAGTGGCGCCAACGTTAGCCACCAAGTTAGGGGGCTAACGTTGGCGCAAACTTTTGCTCCTTCCCCATTGTAATTCATGTGCCAACGTTAGCCTCCAAGTTAGGGGGCTAACGTTGGCGCAAACGTTGGATGGCCAGGGAGGAATTCATGTGCCAACGTTAGCCTCAAAGTTAGGGGGCTAACGTTGGCGCAAACTTTTGGTGCCCAGGGGAGAAATCCATGTGCCAACGTTAGCCTCAAAGTTAGGGGGCTAACGTTGGCGCAAACTTTTGAAGCCCAGGGGAGAATTTTCAAGTTCCAACGTTAGCCTCCAAGTTAGGGGGCTAACGTTGGGGCTAACTTTTCAACCAAAAGTTTGTGCAAAAGTTTGATGCTAACTTTAGGTCCAGCTTCTTGCTTCCCGGTTCAATTTCACTTATTCCATTGTCCTCTCTTCACTCCTAGCCATTCCTTCTTGCTTCAACCTTTCTCCAAGCTTTCTTCACCTATCATTAATCAACCAAACTCATCAAAGCTATGCTCAAAATCATGAGATATTCATTCTTTCATAATATGCAACAAATATAGCCTAAAACCTCATGAAATGGCATGAATTCATATATGGTTGGTTCAATCAAGGGAAACATGAAAATCTACTCAATTAGCTTGCTTGTAGCTCAAGAAAGTGCATAATTCTAAACAAAACAAAAGAAAAAGACTAGCTAAAATTGGCTAGGATGACTTGTCATCAGGCGTCTCTGAAACAGGGAAAAGGTTTATAACAAAATAGAGGCAAAAGTTAGATAATAAACAAAAGCAAGGTGATTTCCTTTGCATAAACCATACATTGAAACAGTTTTACAGTCTTTCCATCAGACATCTCCATGATTTCATAAAATGTTCAAGATAAGCAAATTATCTATGAAGAACAAAAAATTTGTTTCAGTATTTCTACCGTCACCTGTGAATGCTTGCGTATTTCAAAATAACAAACTTGTAAGTTAAAATAACCCTTCACAAGTTATCAAAATCCCAAAAGAACTAATCAAAGGGGGGAAAACGAAATACAGATAGTTTCATAAAATAAGGATAGTTTCATAAAATTAGCTTACTAGATACTAGTATCAAGATTATTCATAAAACCAACCCGAAATACGGTTAAAGCATTTCATCAAACATGTTGAGTGCGGTAAACTTGAAACGAAATAAGAGAATTCAAAGCTTAGTATCAATGTGATAGAGAAGAGAACATAATATTGTATACTTTAATTCAGTCTATGAAAAAGATCCAAACCACTGCCAAATCAAATAGTTACTTATAGTAATAGAAATAAGAAGTCGCAGAGTTTCAAGCAGAGTATTGGTGTTGTGTGAGTGTATTGTCTGGTGGTGGGTTTAGGGAACTCACGGCGGCGACAAAAGAGAGCAGTTCGACAGCTAGGTGGAGCGCACGGGTTGGTCGCAGAGTTTGAAGCAGGGCAACGTGGCTTCCAGACGAACGCGAACGCGAACGGTGAACGGCGAAGAACGCGAATGAAGACGACGGCTGAACGAAGACGCGAACGTTAACGGCAACCAACGGCGGCGGAAGCGCGGCTGAGCAGACAAAGACGATGGACGCCGAGCTCGAGGAAGCAGCTGCGATCGGTGACAGCGAACGGGGGTTGAAGACTTGGAGCACGAGGGAAGCTAGATGGACGGACGGACGGCAGCAGTATGCCACTCCTTGCGGCGGCGGTGGTGTAGGCTTACAGTGCTAGGGTTTTTTGGCTGAGTTTCTGTGAATGAAAGAAACGGAGGGAGAAAGGGAGAAAGGAGCTTCAGAACCAAGAGTGAAGGGTTTCGAGTGACGAAGGCGAAGGGTGAAGGGCGAAGGGCGAAGGGTTCACGGCGATGGGCGAAGGGTTCACGGCGAAGTGCGAAGGGTGAGGGTGAAGGGCTAAGGCTAATGGGAGGCGCTCTTCAGGCTTAGGGTTTCGAGTGATTAGGGTTAGTGGATCTTTGGGTTGGGTACCGGGTTGGGAGCCGGGTCAGGGGCCGGGTTAGGGTCAATGGGTTGGAGCCCCTCTCGCCACGCTTTTAAAACGTCACTGTTTTGCTCTACGGCCACGCTTTTGAAGCGTGGCAAAAAAGAACCTTTTGGCCACGCTTTTAAAGCATGCCAAAAGCGTATTAGGATATGGCCACGCTTTGTAAGCGTGGCCGTAATGAAACCCTATCGCCACGCTTTCAAAACGTCCTTGTTTCTCTCTATGGCCACGCTTTTGAAGCATGGCAAAAAAAAAGCGTGGCCGTTTCTCTAACCAATTGCCACCCATACAAAAGCGTGGCCATTGATACTTTTCGCCACGCTTTTGAAGCGTGGCAATAAAAAAAGTGGCCAAATCTCTAATCTATTGCCACCCTCATAAAAGCGTGGCCATTGACCATAGGCCTTTTTTCTTGTAGTGCAATTAGCATGGATTTGAAGAATTACATGTAATATCCTGTGAGTGAAGTGATTAAGTGACAGTAGAGTGAACTCTAAATTATATGCTCATGCAAGGGCTTCAGTGCTTACTAGTCCCTACATCTTGGGAGTCTTAGGTGATGACAAGTCATCTTAGCCTAGTTTCACTAGCCTTTTTCTTTGATTTTATTTGGTTTTATGCACTTTCTTGCATTCTAAGTAAGTAATTTGGAATGAAAATGCATGGTTTCTTTGAATCAAACAACCACCATTTAATTGATGCTAAATCATGAGGTTTAAGCTAAATTTAATTGATTTTTAATGATTTATAAACCTTGTGAATTTGGTGATACTTTGATTGGTTGTTTTGATTACTTGTAGGTGAAGAAAAGAAAAAAATAAAAAAAGCGTAGCCTAAGGAGCATGATCTAAGCAAAGAAAGAAAGCGTGGCACAAAGAAGAGAAGTGTGGCTTAAGGAAGGAAAAGCGTGGGTGAAATCAAGAAACAAGGGCACAAAGCTCTTGCCAAGAGCTTTATCAAGAATACATGAAGAAGGAACCAAGAGCCAAGCTCTTGGCAAAGAGCTTTGAAGCTCTTGCCAAAGAGCTTTTTCGTGCATGCCTTGGAGAAAATCAAGAAGGAAAAGCTCACTAATGCACTCACCAAGACTTGAACCCATGACCAAGAGGAGGGGGGCCAGCGCTACTTCACAAGGAAAAACAAGCCAAAATTGGCTTGTTTTCATTCACCAAGGTTCGAACTAAGTCCCTCAAGGAAGCAAGGCCTTGTGCGCCACTCATATGCCAAGGAAAATTGGCTTGTCTTCCTTCACCAAGGATTGAACCGGGCACCTCAAGGAAGCAAGACTTTGGGGGCTTCTCTAGTGCCAAGGAAATTAGCTCCACAAGTGCTCCACCCAAGACTTGAACCAAGGACCTCAAGGACAAGTAAAGCTCTTGCCAAGAGCTCTCAAGTTCTTGCAAAGAGCTTTGTTCTCTTGGACCGTGCGCAACACATTGGAAGAAAAGGGAACCAAAGCTCTTGGCCAAAGCTCTTGCCAAGAGCCTAACTCTTCCCTGGGAGGTGCACCATGGGCTGAAAATTGAACTAAAAATCCAAATTAATTCATTTCTTCACCAAATCAAAAGCCCATCCAAATTCTAAAAATCCAAGAATAGAAAGTGTATAAATAGGAGCTAGTTTAATGTAATTAGAACCTTTTGACACCTCTAGATTTTACTTTGAATTTTTCTTTTGAACTTTCATTTTTCATTTTGAGCTTTTATTTTGAATTTAGATCTTAGAGAATTGGGAAGGAGAATTGATCTCTCTTCTTCCTTGTTCTTGCTTGAGCACTCTTTTATTTTCTTTCTTTTGATCTTGGGTGAAGAATTGAAGAACTTCTGTTTCAATCTCACCTTGAGATCTCTTGTTTACTTCTTCTGCATAATTGAATTTCCATTTCTGTTTACTGCATCTTCTTCTACTCTCCGCAATTTACTTCTGCAACTTACTTTTCAATTTCTTTTGCAATTGCTCTTGTTGGATCAAGGAAGGATTTGAGATCTAGACTTGTTTTCTAGTCTCTTCCACTCCTGAGATCTTCAACATCTTTTAATTTGCTGCAATTTAAGCACAAGTCATTTTCTGTTTTAATTTCTCAAGCATTTCTACTTTTCTGTTTAGATCTACTTTACTTCAATCCACATTTTACTCTTTTGTTTTGTTGCAATTTACTTCCTCTTGTTTAAATTCTGCAATCCCAACTCCCAATCCCTTTTATAATTCAAGCAATTTACATTTCTTGCACTTTAAGATTTAGTTATTTACATTTCTTGCAATCTAAGTTTCTGTAATTTACATTACTTGCACTTTAAGATTCAGCACTTTTACTTTCTTTGCTCTTTCATTTACTGCAATTTCCCCCTCTCCCTTTACATTTCAAGCAATTTAGTTTCTGTTAGATACAAACCACTCAACCAATACTTGATTCGCTTGACTAAATCAACCACTAAACTAAAATTGCTCAATCCTTCAATCCCTTGGGATCGACCTCACTCATGTGAGTTATTATTACTTGATGCGACCCGGTCCACTTGCCGGTGAGTTTTGTGTTGGATCGTTTTCCACACCATCATTAGGTCTTAGAACTTTCATCCAAATAATATCATGGAGATCTCTCTATAGGTAATCACCTTGAAGCAACTTATAGTTTCTGTGCTTTGGCTTTGACTCTAAGTGTCATGTCTCAAAGTGGCTCTTTAGATAAGCTTTCAATCAATACTCCTAAACCAGTTGGTTTTAAGGTATTAGGTGTTGAAGCACCCCTTAGGATTTACTTACTCAAGCCTCTCTCTTTGACACAATTCGACCACAAGCATTTACTAGGATAATAACTCTTTGAGTTCTTGTTTCTTTTCTGCCTAGCAATTGATGCTCAGAGCCTTGGGCCATGTTCTCTTTGTTTTTATATCTTCTTTATTTTCTTTTGTTTGCTGCTTCTTGGATCAATAAATGTTCGAAAATCTCCACAATAATTCTTTGAACTCTATGTTCTGCCTATGAGCTCCCATGCAAGTTTTTATAAGCATTCAACCTCAATGCATAATCACGCAACCAGAACCACCACTTCTCCTAATCTTTTGCTTGCCTCAAAATTGTTTAATTCCTCAATCCTTCTTTTCAAAGAACTATCATGTGGTGCCCCTTTTTTTTTTAAATCTTGAGTGCACGCAAGTTTGAAAAGTGTAGTGTTGTGAATAATCAAGCATCTTAATTATTGAATTACAGAAAAACTATACTATGCAGACAGGCAGGGGTATTATATCACTTTCAATCATAGCAGTATCTGATATAAAATAATCACTGAACAATACAACCTTTTGGAATTTATTTGCTGTCCTCCTCATCATCATCATCATTGCTGGTCTTCACATTCCTCTTTCATCTCTTTGATTGATGATACTTAATCTTTCCAAAAGTTTGTATGGTGCTCTGCAGTGATATTGAAAGTTGCTTGTTCCCCAAGCACTTGAAAAATGGTTAGCATGCATTAATTATTTGTGGGCTTTTGAACTTACTTTGGTGTGAGAACACCAAACTTAGTACCTTGCCAGTGGTTCTCATGCATAAAATTAACCATATGTGAAATTCTTTTTCTTTTTCAAAAGCAATAAAACTGAAAACTAGGAAACAGCAAAATAGTTAACTAGTTCATCTAATATGCTTGAAGCTAGCATTATGCAGAAGGTGAGAATGTGTTTTATGATGGAATTTTGGTGGAACACCAAACTTAGAATCCTTCATTCTCCCTTATATTGTTTTGGTGTGTAACACCAAACTTAGCTTCTTGCAATATAGATGAAGTTAATTAACCTTTTTATTAAAATAGCTATGAAAAGAAAACTACCTCAGGTTGGGTTGCCTCCCAACAAGCACTTCTTTATTGTCATTAGCTTGACATCCTCCATTCTGTTGATCATGGGAGTTGAAAGTTCTGTTGCCTTTGGTTTCCTCCTCTCACTATGGGCTTCCTTTCCTCTGTTTCTTCCTGTGGAATTTTTCTGTGATGCTTTTCTTGGATGATTGATTCCTTCCCCATAGCCTTCTCACTTTCCTCCATGACTGCTTTCCCTTTTTTCAACCTAGCAGCTTTTTCGTTGTTCTTTGGGTCGTCTTTGGTGACCCTGGGAGACATATTTGCCATCCGCTCGCTTGTTTCTGCAAGGTGCTTAGCCAGTTGTTCCATTTGCCTCTCAATTTTTCTGAGTGAGGCTTCTTGGTTTTTGCTTATCATTTCTTGATTTTTTTTTTGCTTCTTCCTGCTCTATTAGTGCCATCTCTTGAGCTTTCACGAATCTCTCCATCATCATTTCTAGAACATAGATTCTTTGAAAGTTTAGAATTGGTCGTGGTTGTGTTAACTGTGATGGTTGATGAGAGTCATTTTGGGTGAGGTGTGAGGTATGATGGGGTTGGGATTGTGTGCATTGGGATGGCGCGTGATGGTTGTTGTTGTGAAGGTGGTTTTTATGCTGGTTTTTGAAGTTGGGGTAGTTGCAGTTAAAGTCCCTGGGTTTTTGATTTTGGTGTTTGACCCCCCTCCAGTTGGAATGAGTTCTCCAGGGTGGGGTGTACACATCATTCTGAGATCTGTGTTGGAACATGCCAGAGGAACTGTTTGGAGAGTGTGATTGTTCATAACTTTGTTGCTCATGGTTAATTGCTCCAAAACCTTGTTCAGGTTGATTCCAACCGTATGAGTTTTGAGTTAGGTTATATGCATGTACTACAGCATTTCGCAGCTCATTGATTTTTCTGACCATCATATCTACTTGTTGTAGAGTCTGCTGATGCATCTGCTTGTTTTGGTTCATGACTGCACGGACACCTTCAATTTCCTTCTCTTGTGTGAAAGGTTGCACTTCTGCCTCTGGTTTAACAATTCCCTGAGGTGGTTTCAACTTGGCCAGGAGTTCACTCATTAGTTCTTCCCATCCGATGATGCTTCCTTGTGGGAAAGCTTCAAACCATTGAGCCACATCGTTCATGGTGATGAGTGGGTGCTTCAAGTTATGGGTTGCATTATCATCTAAGGTGGGGACATTACTCCCATGATTATTGGAATTCGTTGAGTTCCCCTCCATGGTCTGCACAATCAAAAACGATCCAAATAAAGATAGAGTATATTCATGCCAGAATATGATTAGAGGATTAGTTGACACAATGTGTCAAACAGTTGATAAACTTAAAAGATTAATGGACGAAAATTGCTTCTCTCGTATATTCAACAAGCTAAAGCATGAGAATCATACAAAGCCAGGGAAACAAAGAAAACTTCACTCTATTGCTAAAGTGAAGTTTCAGTTAGTTCAAGCAAAAATTCAAACAGTTAGTGGGTTAGTCAAAAATTAAAGAAACAGAAAAGAAAAAGTGCTTGATCTATATCTCCACTTCACTTAATCATTGTCAATCTAATCAATCCCCGTCAACGGCGCCAAAAACTTGATGTGTGGAAAACGATCCAACACAAAACTCACCGACAAGTATACCGGGTCGCATCAAGTAATAATAACTCACATGAGTGAGGTCGATCCCACAGGGATTGAAGGATTGAGCAATTTTAGTTTAGTGGTTGATTTAGTCAAGCAAATCAAGATTTGGTTGAGTGATTTGTGATTGCAGAAACTAAATTGCTTGAAATGTAAAGGGAGAAGGGGGAATTGCAGTAAATGAAAGAGTAGGAAAGTAAATGTGCTGAATCTTAAAGAACAAGTAAGGTAAATTGCAGAAACTTATATTGTAAGAAATGTAAATAACTGAAGCTTAAAGTGCAAGAAATGTAAATTGCTTGAATCATAAAAGGAATAGGGAATGAGGATTGCAGAAATTAAATAAGCAAGAGTAAGTTGCAATAAACAGAAGAATAGAGGATTAATTGAATTAAACTAGATCTCAACAGAGAAGTAAAAATGCTTTGAGAATTTAAAAACAAAGAATGAGCAATGCTTAATTTGCAGCAATTTAAAAGAGGTTGAAGATCTCAGGAGTGAAAGAGACTAGATAACAAGTCTAGATCTCAAATCCTTCCTTGATCCAACAAGAACAATTGCAAAGGAGATAAAGAAAAGTAAATTGCAGAATTAAAGAGAAGATGAAGCAGTAAAGTAAACAGAAATAGAAATTCAATTATGCAGAGAAAGTAAACAAGAGATCTCAAGGTGAGATTGAAACAGAAGTTCTTCAATTCTTCACCCAAGATCAAAAGCAAGAAAAGTAAAGAGTGCTCAAGCAAGAACCAGGAAGAAGAGAGATCAATTCTCCTTCCGAATTCTCTAAGACCCAAATTCAAAAGTAAAAAGCTCAAAAATAAAAATGACAATTCAAAGGAAAAATTCAAAGTGAAATCTAGAGGTCCAAAAAAAGTCCACAATTACATCAAACTAGCTCCTATTTATACACTTTCTATTCTTGGATTTTGGAATTTGGATGGGCTTTTGATTTGGTGAAGAAATGAATTAAGTTGGATTTTTAATTCAATTTTCAGCCCAAGTGCACCTCCCAGGGGCAAGCTCAGTTGGAAAACCAACCTGAGCCCCCAAGTGTTGCTGTCCGTGTCAAGTGTGGTGCGTCCAGCCTTGGCCATGCTCCATTACACTAGAGCTCAGTTGGACTTTTGAACTGAGCTCTAAGTGTGTCAATGTTGTGCGCTTCATGGGATCCTGGCCGTGTCAAGGTGCACATCATGACACCATTTGTTGCGCCAAAATGTTGCTTGGTCGTGTCAAAGTGTGGGGGAGAAGGGGGGAAGTAGTGCTCAGTTGGAAAAACCAACTGAGCTTCCCTTGTGTAGCGCTTAGCTTTCGGCCTCAAGGTCCCAGGTTCAACACTTGGTGGAGGAAGTCTTGAAGCTAATTTCCTTGGATGAGTGGGCGCTCCTCCTTCCCCTTTCATGGAGCTCCTTGGTTCGAACCCTCCTGAATGCATCTTGGCTCATTTTCTTGTAGCTAAGTGGTGCTCCTTCCTTATGTTTCAAAGAATTCCCAAGTTCCAAACTTGGCCCAAGCATTTTAGTTCATTTCCTTGCAAGCTGAATGGCGCCCCTCCCTTGTGTTTCAAAGGATTCCCAAGTTCGAATCCTAGAGGAGGCATTTTGGCTAATTCTTCATGATTTTCCTTTGTGAGGAACGTTCCTTGCCTCCCCTTGTCCTTGGTTCAAATCTTGGTGGCTTCATTTATGGGATTTTTGCTTTGATTTAATTTTTGAGAGCCCCCGATAAAGCTCAATTTGTGAACTGAGCTTCATGTTGCCTCCTTGCTTTCTTTAGTGCTCAGTTAACTAATTAAACTGAGCTTGGTGCTTTGCTCTTTCCCACTTTTCATTGTGACGCTCAGTTTGCTTTCTCAACTTAGCTTTCCTTTCTTCTTTCATTTTTGCCACGCTTTTCCTCTCTTGGGCATGCTTGTTGCTTCCTTTGGACACATTCCTTAAGCCACGCTTTCTTATTTTCTTCTTTCTTCACCTACAAGTAATCAAAACAACCAATCAAAGTATCACTAAATACACAAGGCATATAAATCATTAAAAATAAATTAAATTTAGCTTAAACCTCATGATTTAGCATCAATTACATGGTGGTTGTTTGATTCAAAGAAGTTATGCATTTTTAATCCAAATTACTTACTTAGAATGCAAGAAAGTGCATAAAACCTAATAAAAACAAAGAAAAACGCTAGTGAAACTAGGCTAAGATGACTTGTCATCAACACCTAAAGGCAAGCCGTAATGGCCTCATCTTTGGCAAGCTCCTCCGGTTTTTTTTCAAAGTTTTTTCCGGTTTTTTTTTTCGGTTTTCTTTTTCGGTTTTTTTTTTTTTTAATACGTTGTTCTAACTCTCGTTCTTTAATTGAAGCTATCCCGAGGAGGACACATAAAGGCGAGCCGTAATGGCCTCATCTTTGGCAAGCTCCTCCGATTTTTTTCCGGTTTTTTTTTTTTTTAACGTTGTGCTGACTCTCATTCTTTAAACGACGCTATCCCGAGGAGGACACCTAAAGGCGAGCCGTAATGGCCTCATCTTTGGCAAGCTCCTCCGATTTTTTTTCATAGTTTTTTTCCGGTAATTTTTTTTACGTTGTGCTGACTTTCGTTTTTTAAATGACGCTATCCCGAGGAGGACACCTAAAGGCAAGCCGTAATGGCCTCAACTTTGGCAAGCTCCTCCAGTTTTTTTCATAGTTTTTTTCACGGTTTTTTTCCGATTTTTTTTTTCTTTTTTTTTTACGTTGTGCTGACTCTCGTTCTTTAAATGACGTTATCCTGAGGAGGACACCTAAAGGCGAGCCGTAATGGCCTCATCTTTGGCAAGCTCCTCCGGTTTTTTTCACAGTTTTTTTCCCAGTTTTTGCCTGGTTTTTTTTTTTTATCTTGTGCTGACCCTCGTTCTTTATATGACGCTATCCCGAGGAGGACACATAAAGGCGAGCCGTAATGGCCTCATCCTTGGCAAGCTCCTCTGGTTTTTTTCACAGTTTTTTTCCCAGTTTTTTTCCAGTTTTTTTCGGTTTTTTCATGCTTTTTTTTTAACGTTGTGCTGACTCTCGTTCTTTAAATGACGCTATCCCGAGGAGGACACCAAAAGACGAGCTGTAATGGCCTCATCTTTGGCAAGCTCCTTCGGTTATTTTCAAGTTTTTTCCGGGTTATTTTTTTTTTTTTTACGTTGTGCTGACTCTGGTTCTTTAAATGAAGCTATCCCGAGGAGGACACCTAAAGTTGAGCCGTAATGGCTTCATCTTTGGCAAGCTCCTCCGGTTTTTTTCACAGTTTTTTTCCCGGTTATTTTCGATTTTTTTTATTTTTTATTTTTTACGTTGTGCTGACCCTCATTCTTTATATGACGCTATCCCGAGGAGGACACATAAAGGCGAGCAGTAATGGCCTCATCTTTGGCAAGCTACTTTGGTTTTTTTTCACAGTTTTTTCCCGGTTTTTTTTTTTTTTTTTTACGTTGTGCTGACCCTCGCTCTTTATATGACGCTATCCCGAGGAGGAAACATAAAGGCGAGCCGTAATGGCCTCATCCTTGGCAAGCTCCTCCGGTTTTTTTCACAGTTTTTTTCCCAGTTTTTTTTCGGTTTTTTTTCGGTTTTTTCATGCTTTTTTTTTAACGTTGTGCTGACTCTCGTTCTTTAAATTACGCTATCCCGAGGAGGACACCAAAAGACGAGCCGTAATGGCCTCATCTTTGGCAAGCTCCTCCGGTTTTTTTCACAGTTTTTTCCCAGTTTTTTTCCGATTTTTTTTCGGTTTTTCCTTTTTTTTTTTTTTTTTTTTTTACGTTGTGCTGACTCTCGTTCTTTAAATGACGCTATCCCGAGGAGGACACCTAAAGGCGAGCCGTAATGGCCTCATCTTTGGCAAGCTCCTCCGGTTTTTTTCACAGTTTTTTTCCTGGTTTTTTTCCGATTTTTTTTCTTTTTTTTTTTACGTTGTGCTGACTCTCGTTCTTTAAATGACGTTATCCCGAGGAGGACACCTAAAGGCGAGCCGTAATGGCCTCATCTTTGGCAAGCTCCTCCGGTTTTTTTCCACAGATTTTTTCCCAGTTTTTGCCTGTTTTTTTTTTTTAGCTTGTGCTGACCCTCGTTCTTTATATGACGCTATCCCGAGGAGGACACATAAAGGCGAGTTGTAATGGCCTCATCCTTGGCAAGCTCCTCCAGTTTTTTTCACGGTTTTTTTCCCAGTTTTTTTCCGGTTTTTTTTTTTGGTTTTTTCATGCTTTTTTTTTTAACGTTGTGCTGACTCTCGTTCTTTAAATGACGCTATCCCGAGGAGGACACCAAAAGACGAGCCGTAATGGCCTCATCTTTGGCAAGCTCTTCCGGTTTTTTGTCACAGTTTTTTTTTCGGTTTTTTTTAACGTTGTGTTGACCTTCGTTCTTTAAATGACGCTATCCTGAGGAGGACACATAAAGGAGAAACATAATGGCCTCATCTTTGGCAAGCTGCTCCGGTTTTTTTCACAGTTTTTTTCCGATTTTTTTTGGTTCTTTTTTTTTTTTTTAACGTTGTGCTGACCCTCGTTCTTTATATCACGCTATCCCGAGGAGAACACATAAAGGCGAGCCGTAATGGCCTCATCCTTGGCAAGCTCCTCCGGTTTTTTTCACAGTTTTTTTCCCGGTTTTTTTCGATTTTTTTCGGTTTTTTCCTGGTAATTTTTTTTTACGTTGTGCTGACTCTCGTTCTTTAAATGACGCTATCCCGAGGAGGACACCTAAAGGCGAGCCGTAATGGCCTCATCATTGTCAAGTTCCTCCGGTTTTTTTTCACAGTTTTTTTCCGTTTTTTTTCGGTTTTTTTTTTTTTTACGTTGTGCTGACTCTCGTTCTATAAATGACGCTATCCCGAGGAGGACACCTAAAGGCGAGCCGTAATGGCCTCATCATTGGCAAGCTCCTCCGGTTTTTTTTAAAAGTTTTTTTTCGGTTTTTTTTTATTATTTTTTTTATTTTTTTTTTACGTTGTGCTGACCCTCGTTCTTTATATGAGGCTATCCCGAGGAGGACACATAAAGGCGAGCCGTAATGGCCTCATCTTTGGCAAGCTCCACTGATTTTTTTCACAGTTTTTTTTCCGGTTTTCTTCTGATTTTTTTTCAGTTTTTTCCTTTTTTTTTTTTTTATACGTTTTGCTGACTCTCGTTCTTTAAATGACGCTATCCCGAGGAGGACACATAAAGGCGAGCCGTAATGGCCTCATCTTTGGCAAGCTCCTCCGATTTTTTTCACAGTTTTTTTTTCCGGTTTTTTTCGATTTTTTTTTCGGTTTTTTTTTTTTTTTTTTTTTTTTTTTTTTTTTTTTTTTACGTTGTGCAGACTCTCGTTCTTTAAATGACGTTATCCCGAGGAGGACACCTAAAGGCGAGCCGTAATGGCCTCATCTTTGGCAAGCTCCTCCGGCTTTTTTCCATAATTTTTTTCCCAGTTTTTTCCTGGTTTCTTTTTTTTTTTTTTATATCTTGTGCTGACCCTCGTTCTTTATATGACGCTATCCTGAGGAGAACACATAAAGGCGAGCTGTAACGGCCTCATCCTTGGCAAGCTCCTCCGGTTTTTTTCACAGTTTTTTTCCCGGTTTTTTTTCGGTTTTTTCCTGGGTTTTTTTTTACGTTGTGCTGACTCTCGTTCTTTAAAAGATGCTATCCCGAGGAGGACACCTAAAGGCGAGCCGTAATGGCCTCATCATTGGCAAGCTCCTCCGGTTTTTTTCACAATTTTTTTTATACGTTGTGCTAACTCTCGTTCTTTAAATGACGCTATCCCGAGGAGGACACCTAAAGGCGAGCCGTAATGGCTTCATCTTTGGCAAGCTCCTCCGGTTTTTTTTTTTTTTTTTTAACGTTGTGCTGACCCTCGTTCATTATATGACGCTATCCCAAGGAGGACACATAAAGGCGAGACGTAATGGTCTCATCTTTGGCAAGCTCTTCCGGTTTTTTTTCATAGTTTTTTTCCCGGCTTTTTTTTTTTTTTTACGTTGTGCTGACCCTCGTTCTTTATATGACGCTATCCCGAGGAGGACATATAAAAGCGAGCCGTAATGGCCTCATCTTTGCCAAGCTCCTCCGGTTTTTTTCACAGTTTTTTTTCGGTTTTTTCTTGGGTTTTTTTTTTTTACGTTGTGCTGACTCTCGTTCTTTAAAGGATGCTATCCCAAGGAGGACACCTAAAGGCGAGCCGTAACGGCCTCATCTTTGGCAAGCTCCTCCGGTTATTTTCACAGTTTTTTTTCCTGGTTTTTTTTTTCGATCTTTTTTCCGGTTGTTTTTTTTTTTTTTTTTTTTTTTTACGTTCTGCTGACTCTCGTTCTTTAAATGACGTTATCTTGAGGAGGACACCTAAAGGCGAGCCGTAATGGCCTCATCTTTGGCAAGCTCCTCCGGTTTTTTTCATAGTTTTTTTCCGATTTTTTTCCCTTTTTTTTTAACGTTATGCTGACCCTCGTTCTTTATATGACGCTATCCCGAGGAGGACACATAAAGGTGAGCCGTAATGGCCTAATCCTTGGCAAGCTCCTCCGGTTTTTTTTCACAGTTTTTTCCCGGTTTTTTTCCGATTTTTTTTCGATTTTTTCCTGGTTTTTTTTTTTTTTTACGATGTGCTGACTCTCGTTCTTTAAATGATGCTATCCCGAGGAGGACACCTAAAGGCGACCGTAATGGCCTCATCTTTGGCAAGCTCCTTCGTTTTTTTTTTCACAGTTTTTTCCTTGGTTTTTTTCACAGTTTTTTCCGATTTTTTTTTTCGGTTTTTACCTAGTTTTTTTTTTTTTTTTTTTTTTTTTTTTTTTTTTTTTTTTTTTACATTGTGCTGACTCTCGTTCTTTAAATGACGCTATCCCGAGGAGGACACCTAAGGGCGTGCCGTAATGGCCTCATCTTTGGCAAGCTCCTTCGTTTTTTTTTCACAGTTTTTTCCTTGGTTTTTTTTACAGTTTTTCTGATTTTTTTTCGGTTTTTTTTTTTTTTTTTTTTTTTTTTTTTTTTTTTTTTTTTTTAACATTGTGCTGACTCTCGTTCTTTAAATCACGCTATCCCGAGGAGGACATCTAATGGCGAGCCGTAATGGCCTCATCTTTGGCAAGCTCCTCCGATTTTTTTCACAGTTTTTTTTCCTGGTTTTTTTTTTTCCGATCTTTTTTCTGGTTGTTTTTTTTTTTTTTTTTTTTTTTTTTACGTTCTGCTGACTCTCGTTCTTTAAATGACGTTATCTTGAGGAGGACACCTAAAGGCGAGCCGTAATGGCCTCATCTTTGGCAAGCTCCTCCGGTTTTTTTCCACAGTTTTTTTCCCAGTTTTTTCCTGGTTTTTTTTTTATTATCTTGTGCTGACCCTCGTTCTTTATATGACGCTATCCCGAGGAGGACACATAAAGGCGAGCCGTAATGTCCTCATCCTTGGCAAGCTCCTCCGGTTTTTTCACTGTTTTTTTCCCAGATTTTTTCCGAATTTTTCATGCTTTTTTTTAACGTTGTGCTGACTCTCGTTCTTTAAATGACGCTATCTCGAGGAGGACACATAAAAGGAGAGCCGTAATGGCCTCATCTTTGGCATGCTCCTCCAGTTTTTTTCACAGTTTTTTTCCGATTTTTTTCCCTTTTTTTTTTAACGTTATGCTGACCCTCGTTCTTTATATGACGCTATCCCGAGGAGGACACATAAAGGCGAGCCGTAATGGCCTAATCCTTGGCAAGCTCCTCCGGTTTTTTTCACAGTTTTTTTCCCGATTTTTTTTTCAGTTTTTTCCTGTTTTTTTTTTTTTTACGTTGTGCTGACTCTTGTTCTTAAAATGACGCTATCCCGAGGAGGACACCTAAAGGCGAGCCGTAATGGCCTCATCATTGGCAAGCTCCTCCGGTTTTTTTCACAGTTTTTTTCCGGTTTTTTTTCTTTTTTTTTTATACGTTGTGCTGACTCTCGTTCTTTAAATGACGCTATCCCGACGAGGACACCTAATGGCGAGCCGTAACGGCCTCATCTTTGGCAAGCTCCCCCGGTTTTTTTCACAGTTTTTTTTCGGTTTTTTCCTGGGTTTTTTTTTTTTTACGTTGTGCTGACTCTCGTTCTTTAAAGGATGCTATCCCAAGGAGGACACCTAAAGGCGAGCCGTAACGGCCTCATCTTTGGCAAGCTCCTCCGGTTATTTTCACAGTTTTTTTTCCTGGTTTTTTTTTTCGATCTTTTTTCCGGTTGTTTTTTTTTTTTTTTTTTTTTTACGTTCTGCTGACTCTCGTTCTTTAAATGACGTTATCTTGAGGAGGACACCTAAAGGCGAGCCGTAATGGCCTCATCTTTGGCAAGCTCCTCCGGTTTTTTTCATAGTTTTTTTCTGATTTTTTTCCCTTTTTTTTTTAACGTTATGCTGACCCTCGTTCTTTATATGACGCTATCCCGAGGAGGACACATAAAGGTGAGCCGTAATGGCCTAATCCTTGGCAAGCTCCTCCGGTTTTTTTTCACAGTTTTTTCCCGGTTTTTTTCCGATTTTTTTTCGATTTTTTCCTGGTTTTTTTTTTTTTACGATGTGCTGACTCTCGTTCTTTAAATGATGCTATCCCGAGGAGGACACCTAAAGGCGACCGTAATGGCCTCATCTTTGGCAAGCTCCTTCGTTTTTTTTTTTCACAGTTTTTTCCTTGGTTTTTTTCACAGTTTTTTCCGATTTTTTTTTTTCGGTTTTTACCTAGTTTTTTTTTTTTTTTTTTACATTGTGCTGACTCTCGTTCTTTAAATGACGCTATCCCGAGGAGGACACCTAAGGGCGAGCCGTAATGGCCTCATCTTTGGCAAGCTCCTTCGTTTTTTTTTTCACAGTTTTTTCCTTGGTTTTTTTTACAGTTTTTCTGATTTTTTTCGGTTTTTTCCTAGTTTTTTTTTTTTTTTTTTTTTTTTTTTTTTTTTTTTTTTTTTTTTTTTTTTTTTTTACATTGTGCTGACTCTCGTTCTTTAAATCACGCTATCCCGAGGAGGACATCTAATGGCGAGCCGTAATGGCCTCATCTTTGGCAAGCTCCTCCGGTTTTTTTCACAGTTTTTTTTCCTGGTTTTTTTTTTCCGATCTTTTTTCTGGTTGTTTTTTTTTTTTTTTTTTTTTTTTTTTTTACGTTCTGCTGACTCTCGTTCTTTAAATGACGTTATCTTGAGGAGGACACCTAAAGGCGAGCCGTAATGGCCTCATCTTTGGCAAGCTCCTCCGGTTTTTTTCCACAGTTTTTTTCCCAGTTTTTTCCTGGTTTTTTTTTTATTATCTTGTGCTGACCCTCGTTCTTTATATGACGCTATCCCGAGGAGGACACATAAAGGCGAGCCGTAATGTCCTCATCCTTGGCAAGCTCCTCCGGTTTTTTCACTGTTTTTTTCCCAGATTTTTTCCGAATTTTTCATGCTTTTTTTTAACGTTGTGCTGACTCTCGTTCTTTAAATGACGCTATCTCGAGGAGGACACATAAAAGGAGAGCCGTAATGGCCTCATCTTTGGCATGCTCCTCCAGTTTTTTTCACAGTTTTTTTCCGATTTTTTTCCCTTTTTTTTTTAACGTTATGCTGACCCTCGTTCTTTATATGACGCTATCCCGAGGAGGACACATAAAGGCGAGCCGTAATGGCCTAATCCTTGGCAAGCTCCTCCGGTTTTTTTCACAGTTTTTTTCCCGATTTTTTTTCAGTTTTTTCCTATTTTTTTTTTTTTACGTTGTGCTGACTCTTGTTCTTAAAATGACGCTATCCCGAGGAGGACACCTAAAGGCGAGCCGTAATGGCCTCATCATTGGCAAGCTCCTCCGGTTTTTTTCACAGTTTTTTTCCGGTTTTTTTTCTTTTTTTTTTTTATACGTTGTGCTGACTCTCGTTCTTTAAATGACGCTATCCCGACGAGGACACCTAATGGCGAGCCGTAACGGCCTCATCTTTGGCAAGCTCCCCCGGTTTTTTTCACAGTTTTTTTTCGGTTTTTTCCTGGGTTTTTTTTTTTTTTACGTTGTGCTGACTCTCGTTCTTTAAAGGATGCTATCCCAAGGAGGACACCTAAAGGCGAGCCGTAACGGCCTCATCTTTGGCAAGCTCCTCCGATTTTTTTCACAGTTTTTTTTCCTGGTTTTTTTTTTTCGATCTTTTTTCCGGTTGTTTTTTTTTTTTTTTTTTACGTTCTGCTGACTCTCGTTCTTTAAATGACGTTATCTTGAGGAGGACACCTAATGGCGAGCCGTAATGGCCTCATCTTTGGCAAGCTCCTACGGTTTTTTTCATAGTTTTTTTCCGATTTTTTCCCTTTTTTTTTAACGTTATGCTGACCCTCGTTCTTTATATGACGCTATCCCGAGGAGGACACATAAAGGTGAGCCGTAATGGCCTAATCCTTGGCAAGCTCCTCCGGTTTTTTCCCGGTTTTTTACCGATTTTTTTTTCGATTTTTTCCTGGTTTTTTTTTTTTCGATGTGCTGACTCTCGTTCTTTAAATGATGCTATCCCGAGCAGGACACCTAAAGGCGACCGTAATGGCCTCATCTTTGGCAAGCTCCTTCGTTTTTTTTTCACAGTGTTTTCCATGGTTTTTTTCACAGTTTTTTTCCGATTTTTTTTCGGTTTTCTCCTGGTTTTTTTTTTTTTTTTTACGTTGTGATGACTCTCGTTCTTTAAATGACGCTATCCCGAGGAGGACACCTAATGGCAAGCCGTAATGGCCTCATCTTTGGCAAGCTCCTCCGCTTTTTTTCACAGTTTTTTTCCGATTTTTTTCCCTTTTTTTTTAACGTTATGCTGACCCTCGTTCTTTATATGACGCTATCCCGAGGAGGACACATAAAGGCGAGCCGTAATGGCCTAATCCTTGGTAAGCTCCTCCGGTTTTTTTCATAGTTTTTTTCCCGTTTTTTTTTCAGTTTTTTCTTGGTTTTTTTTTTTTTACGTTGTGCTGACTCTCGTTCTTTAAATGACGCTATCCCGAGGAGGACACCTAATGGCGAGCCGTAACGGCCTCATCTTTGGCAAGCTCCTCCGGTTTTTTTCACAGTTTTTTTTCGGTTTTTTCCTGGGTTTTTTTTTTTTTTTACGTTGTGCTGACTCTCGTTCTTTAAAGGATGCTATCCCAAGGAGGACACCTAAAGGCGAGCCGTAACGGCCTCATCTTTGGCAAGCTCCTCTGGTTTTTTTCACAGTTTTTTTTCCTGGTTTTTTTTTTCGATCTTTTTTCTGGTTGTTTTTTTTTTTTATTTTTACGTTCTGCTGACTCTAGTTCTTTAAATGAGTTATCTTGAGGAGGACACCTAAAGGCGAGCCGTAATGGCCTCATCTTTGGCAAACTCCTACGATTTTTTTCATAGTTTTTTTCCGATTTTTTCCCTTTTTTTTCTAACGTTATGCTGACCCTCGTTCTTTATATGACGCTATCCCGAGGAGGACACATAAAGGTGAGCCGTAATGGCCTAATCCTTGGCAAGCTCCTCCGGTTTTTTCCCGGTTTTTTACCGATTTTTTTTTCGATTTTTTCCTGGTTTTTTTTTTACGATGTGCTGACTCTCGTTCTTTAAATGATGCTATCCCGAGGAGGACACCTAAAGGAGACCGTAATGGCCTCATCTTTGGCAAGCTCCTTCGTTTTTTTTTCACAGTGTTTTCCTTGGTTTTTTTCACAGTTTTTTTCCGATTTTTTTTCGGTTTTTTCCTGGTTTTTTTTTTTTTTTACGTTGTGATGACTCTCGTTCTTTAAATGACGCTATCCCGAGGAGGACACCTAATGGCAAGCCCTAATGGCCTCATCTTTGGCAAGCTCCTCCGGTTTTTTTCACAGTTTTTTTCCGATTTTTTTCCCTTTTTTTTTAACGTTATGCTGACCCTCGTTCTTTATATGACGCTATCCCGAGGAGGACACATAAAGGCGAGCCGTAATGGCCTAATCCTTGGCAAGCTCCTCCGGTTTTTTTCACAGTTTTTTTCCCGTTTTTTTTTCAGTTTTTTCCTGGTTTTTTTTTTTTTACGTTGTGCTGACTCTCGTTCTTTAAATGACGCTATCTCGAGGAGGACACCTAAAGGCGAGCCGTAATGGCCTCATCATTGGCAAGCTCCTCCGGTTTTTTTCACAGTTTTTTTCCGGTTTTTTTTTCTTTTTTTTTTATACGTTGTGCTGACTCTCGTTCTTTAAATGACGCTATCCCGAGGAGGACACCTAAAGGCGAGCCGTAACGGCGTCATTTTTGGCAAGCTCCTCCGATTTTTTTTCACAGTTTTTTCCCGGTTTTTTTCCGATTTTTTTTTCGATTTGTTCCTGGTTTTTTTTTTTTTTTACGATTTGCTGACTCTCGTTCTTTAAATGATGCTATCCCGAGGAGGACACCTAAAGGCGACCGTAATGGCCTCATCTTTGGCAAGCTCCTTCGTTTTTTTTTTTTCACAGTTTTTTCCTTGGTTTTTTTCACAGTTTTTTTTCCGATTTTTTTTTCGGTTTTTACCTAGTTTTTTTTTTTTTTTACATTGTGCTGACTCTTGTTCTTTAAATGACGCTATCCCGAGGAGGACACCTAAGGGCGAGCCGTAATGGCCTCATCTTTGGCAAGCTCCTTCGTTTTTTTTTTCACAGTTTTTTCCTTGGTTTTTTTTACAGTTTTTTCCGATTTTTTTTTTTTTTTTTTTTTTTTTTTTTTTTTTTTTTTTTTATCAGCTTCCGAGGATCTTGCGTATTCTTTTGCTCTCCGGTTTTTTTCATTTTTTTTCCTGGTTTTTTTTTTTTTTTTTTTTTTTTTTTTTTTTTTTTTTTTTTTTTTACGTTCTGCTGACTCTCGTTCTTTAAATGATGTTATCTTGAGGAGGACACCTAAAGGCGAGCCGTAATGGCCTCATCTTTGGCAAGCTCCTCCGGTTTTTTTCCACAGTTTTTTTCCCAGTTTTTTCTTGGTTTTTTTTTTTATTATCTTGTGCTAACCCTCGTTCTTTATATGACGCTATCCCGAGGAGGACACATAAAGGCGAGCCGTAATGTCCTCATCCTTGGCAAGCTCCTCCGGTTTTTTTCACTGTTTTTTTCCCAGATTTTTTCCGATTTTTTTTCGGTTTTTTCATGCTTTTGTTTAATGTTGTGCTGACTCTCGTTCTTTAAATGACGCTATCTCGAGGAGGACACATAAAGGAGAGCCGTAATGGCCTCATCTTTGGCATGCTCCTCCGGTTTTTTTCACAGTTTTTTTCCGATTTTTTTCCCTTTTTTTTAACGTTATGCTGACCCTCGTTCTTTATATGACGCTATCCCGAGGAGGACACATAAAGGCGAGCCATAATGGCCTAATCCTTGGCAAGCTCCTCCGGTTTTTTTCACAGTTTTTTTCCCGTTTTTTTTCCCGTTTTTTCCTGGTTTTTTTTTTTTTTTACGTTGTGATGACTCTCGTTCTTTAAATGACGCTATCCCGAGGAGGACACCTAATGGCGAGCCGTAACGGCCTCATCTTTGGCAAGCTCCTCCGGTTTTTTTCACAGTTTTTTTTCGGTTTTTTCCTGGGTTTTTTTTTTTTTTACGTTGTGCTGACTCTCGTTCTTTAAAGGATGCTATCCAAGGAGGACACCTAAAGGCGAGCCGTAACGGCCTCATCTTTGGGAAGCTCCTCCGGTTTTTTCACAGTTTTTTTTCCTGGTTTTTTTTTTTCGATCTTTTTTCCGGTTGTTTTTTTTTTATTTTATTTTTACGTTCTGCTGACTCTAGTTCTTTAAATGACGTTATATTGAGGAGGACACCTAAAGGCGAGCCGTAATGGCCTCATCTTTGGCAAACTCCTACGATTTTTTTCATAGTTTTTTTCCGATTTTTTCCCTTTTTTTTAACGTTATGCTGACCCTCGTTCTTTATATGACGCTATCCCGAGGAGGACACATAAAGGTGAGCCGTAATGGCCTAATCCTTGGCAAGCTCCTCCTGTTTTTTCCCGATTTTTTACCGATTTTTTTTTCGATTTTTTCCTGGTTTTTTTTTTACGATGTGCTGACTCTCGTTCTTTAAATGATGCTATCCCGAGCAGGACACCTAAAGGCGACCGTAATGGCCTCATCTTTGGCAAGCTCCTTCGTTTTTTTTTCACAGTGTTTTCCTTGGTTTTTTTCACAGTTTTTTTCCGATTTTTTTTCGGTTTTTTCCTGGTTTTTTTTTTTTTTACGTTGTGATGACTCTCGTTCTTTAAATGACGCTATCCCGAGGAGGACACCTAATGGCAAGCCGTAATGGCCTCATCTTTGGCAAGCTCCTCCGGTTTTTTTCACAGTTTTTTTCTGATTTTTTCCCTTTTTTTTAACGTTATGCTGACCCTCGTTCTTTATATGACGCTATCCCGAGGAGGACACATAAAGGCGAGCCGTAATGGCCTAATCCTTGGCAAGCTCCTCCGATTTTTTTCACAGTTTTTTTCCCGTTTTTTTTCCAGTTTTTTCCTGGTTTTTTTTTTTTACGTTGTGCTGACTCTCGTTCTTTAAATGACGCTATCTCGAGGAGGACACCTAAAGGCGAGCCGTAATGGCCTCATCATTGGCAAGCTCCTCCGGTTTTTTTCACAGTTTTTTTCCGGTTTTTCTTTCTTTTTTTTTTTTATACGTTGTGCTGACTCTCGTTCTTTAAATGACGCTATCCCGAGGAGGACACCTAAAGGCGAGCCGTAACGGCCTCATCTTTGGCAAGCTCCTCCGATTTTTTTTCACAGTTTTTTCCCGGTTTTTTTCCGATTTTTTTTCGATTTTTTCCTGGTTTTTTTTTTTTACGATTTGCTGACTCTCGTTCTTTAAATGATGCTATCCCGAGGAGGACATCTAAAGGCGACCGTAATGGCCTCATCTTTGGCAAGCTCCTTCGTTTTTTTTTTTCACAGTTTTTTCCTTGGTTTTTTTCACAGTTTTTTTCCGATTTTTTTTTTGGTTTTTACCTAGTTTTTTTTTTTTTTTTTTTACATTGTGCTGACTCTTGTTCTTTAAATGACGCTATCCCGAGGAGGACACCTAAGGGCGAGCCGTAATGGCCTCATCTTTGGCAAGCTCCTTCGTTTTTTTTTCACAGTTTTTTCCTTGGTTTTTTTTACAGTTTTTTCCGATTTTTTCGGTTTTTTCCTGGTTTTTTTTTTTTTTACGTTGTGCTGACTCTCGTTCTTTAAATCACGCTATCCGAGGAGGACATCTAATGGCGAGCCGTAATGGCCTCATCTTTGGCAAGCTCCTCCGGTTTTTTTCACAGTTTTTTTTCCTGGTTTTTTTTCCGATCTTTTTCCGGTTGTTTTTTTTTTTTTTTTTTTTACGTTCTGCTGACTCTCGTTCTTTAAATGATGTTATCTTGAGGAGGACACCTAAAGGCGAGCCGTAATGGCCTCATCTTTGGCAAGCTCCTCCGGTTTTTTTCCACAATTTTTTTCCCAGTTTTTTCCTGGTTTTTTTTTATTATCTTGTGCTGACCCTCGTTCTTTATATGACGCTATCCCGAGGAGGACACATAAAGGCGAGCCGTAATGTCCTCATCCTTGGCAAGCTCCTCCGGTTTTTTTCACTGTTTTTTTCCCAGATTTTTTCCGATTTTTTTCGGTTTTTTCATGCTTTTTTTTAATGTTGTGCTGACTCTCGTTCTTTAAATGACGCTATCTCGAGGAGGACACATAAAGGAGAGCCGTAATGGCCTCATCTTTGGCATGCTCCTCCGGTTTTTTTCACAGTTTTTTTCCGATTTTTTTCCCTTTTTTTAACATTATGCTGACCCTCGTTCTTTATATGACGCTATCCCGAGGAGGACACATAAAGGCGAGCCATAATGGCCTAATCCTTGGCAAGCTCCTCCGGTTTTTTTCACAGTTTTTTTCCCGTTTTTTTTCAGTTTTTTCCTGGTTTTTTTTTTTTTTTACGTTGTGCTGACTCTCGTTCTTTAAATGACGCTATCCCGAGGAGGACACCTAATGGCGAGCCGTAACGGCCTCATCTTTGGCAAGCTCCTCCGGTTTTTTTCACAGTTTTTTTTCGGTTTTTTCCTGGGTTTTTTTTTTTTTACGTTGTGCTGACTCTCGTTCTTTAAAGGATGATATCCCAAGGAGGACTCCTAAAGGCGAGCCGTAACGGCCTCATCTTTGGGAAGCTCCTCCGGTTTTTTTCACAGTTTTTTTTCCTGGTTTTTTTTTCGATCTTTTTTCCGGTTGTTTTTTTTTTTTATTTTTACGTTCTGCTGACTCTAGTTCTTTAAATGACGTTATCTTGAGGAGGACACCTAAAGGCGAGCCGTAATGGCCTCATCTTTGGCAAACTCCTACGATTTTTTTCATAGTTTTTTTTCCGATTTTTTCCCTTTTTTTTTTAACGTTATGCTGACCCTCGTTCTTTATATGACGCTATCCCGAGGAGGACACATAAAGGTGAGCCGTAATGGCGTAATCCTTGGCAAGCTCCTCCGGTTTTTTCCCGGTTTTTTACCGATTTTTTTTTTCGATTTTTTCCTGGTTTTTTTTTTACGATGTGCTGACTCTCGTTCTTTAAATGATGCTATCCCGAGCAGGACACCTAAAGGCGACCGTAATGGCCTCATCTTTGGCAAGCTCCTTCGTTTTTTTTTCACAGTGTTTTCCTTGGTTTTTTTCACAGTTTTTTTCCGATTTTTTTTCGGTTTTTTCCTGGTTTTTTTTTTTTTTATTACGTTCTGCTGACTCTCGTTCTTTAAAGGATGTTATCTTGAGGAGGACACCTAAAGGCGAGCCGTAATGGCCTCATCTTTGGCAAGCTCCTCCGGTTTTTTTCCACAGTTTTTTTCCCAGTTTTTCTTGGTTTTTTTTTTATTATCTTGTGCTGACCCTCGTTCTTTATATGACGCTATCCCGAGGAGGACACATAAATGCGAGCCGTAATGTCCTCATCCTTGGCAAGCTCCTCCGGTTTTTTTCACTGTTTTTTTCCCAGATTTTTTCCGATTTTTTTTCGGTTTTTTCATGCTTTTTTTTAATGTTGTGCTGACTCTCGTTCTTTAAATGACGCTATCTCGAGGAGGACACATAAAGGAGAGCCGTAATGGCCTCATCTTTGGCATGCTCCTCCGGTTTTTTTCACAGTTTTTTTCCGATTTTTTTCCTTTTTTTTAACGTTATGCTGACCCTCGTTCTTTATATGACGCTATCTCGAGGAGGACACATAAAGGCGAGCCATAATGGCCTAATCCTTGGCAAGCTCCTCCGGTTTTTTCACAGTTTTTTTCCTGTTTTTTTTCCCGTTTTTTCCTGGTTTTTTTTTTTTTACGTTGTGCTGACTCTCGTTCTTTAAATGACGCTATCCCGAGGAGGACACCTAATGGCGAGCCGTAACGGCCTCATCTTTGGCAAGCTCCTCCGGTTTTTTTCACAGTTTTTTTTCGGTTTTTTCCTGGGTTTTTTTTTTTTTTTTACGTTGTGCTGACTCTCGTTCTTTAAAGGATGCTATCCCAAGGAGGACACCTAAAGGCGAGCCGTAACGGCCTCATCTTTGGGAAGCTCCTCCGGTTTTTTTCACAGTTTTTTTTTCCTGGTTTTTTTTTTCGATCTTTTTTCCGGTTGTTTTTTTTTATTTTATTTTTACGTTCTGCTGACTCTAGTTCTTTAAATGACGTTATATTGAGGAGGACACCTAAAGGCGAGCCGTAATGGCCTCATCTTTGGCAAGCTCCTCCGGTTTTTTTCATAGTTTTTTTCCGATTTTTTTCCCTTTTTTTTTAACGTTATGCTGACCCTCGTTCTTTATATGACGCTATCCCGAGGAGGACACATAAAGGTGAGCCGTAATGGCCTAATCCTTGGCAAGCTCCTCCGGTTTTTTTCACAGTTTTTTCCCGGTTTTTTTTCGATTTTTTTTCGATTTTTTCCTGGTTTTTTTTTTTTTTACGATGTGCTGACTCTCGTTCTTTAAATGATGCTATCCCGAGGAGGACACCTAAAGGCGACCGTAATGGCCTCATCTTTGGCAAGCTCCTTCGTTTTTTTTTTCACAGTTTTTCCTTGGTTTTTTTCACAGTTTTTTCCGATTTTTTTTTTCGGTTTTTACCTAGTTTTTTTTTTTTTTTTTTTGTTTTTTTTTTTTTTTTGTTTTTTTTTGTTTTTTTTTACATTGTGCTGACTCTCGTTCTTTAAATGACGCTATCCCGAGGAGGACACCTAAGGGCGAGCCGTAATGGCCTCATCTTTGGCAAGCTCCTTCGTTTTTTTTTCACAGTTTTTCCTTGGTTTTTTTTACAGTTTTTCTGATTTTTTTCGGTTTTTTTTTTTTTTTTTTTTTTTTTAACATTGTGTTGACTCTCGTTCTTTAAATCACGCTATCCCGAGGAGGACATCTAATGGCGAGCCGTAATGGCCTCATCTTTGGCAAGCTCCTCCGATTTTTTTCACAGTTTTTTTCCTGGTTTTTTTTTTCCGATCTTTTTTCTGGTTGTTTTTTTTTTTTTTTTTTTTTTTTACGTTCTGCTGACTCTCGTTCTTTAAATGACGTTATCTTGAGGAGGACACCTAAAGGCGAGCCGTAATGGCCTCATCTTTGGCAAGCTCCTCCGGTTTTTTCCACAGTTTTTTTCCCAGTTTTTTCCTGGTTTTTTTTTTATTATCTTGTGCTGACCCTCGTTCTTTATATGACGCTATCCCGAGGAGGACACATAAAGGCGAGCCGTAATGTCCTCATCCTTGGCAAGTTCCTCCGGTTTTTTCACTGTTTTTTTCCCAGATTTTTTCCGAATTTTTCATGCTTTTTTTTAACGTTGTGCTGACTCTCGTTCTTTAAATGACGCTATCTCGAGGAGGACACATAAAAGGAGAGCCGTAATGGCCTCATCTTTGGCATGCTCCTCCAGTTTTTTTCACAGTTTTTTTCCGATTTTTTTCCCTTTTTTTTTTAACGTTATGCTGACCCTCGTTCTTTATATGACGCTATCCCGAGGAGGACACATAAAGGCGAGCCGTAATGGCCTAATCCTTGGCAAGCTCCTCCGGTTTTTTTCACAGTTTTTTTCCCGATTTTTTTTTCAGTTTTTTCCTGTTTTTTTTTTTTTTTACGTTGTGCTGACTCTTGTTCTTAAAATGACGCTATCCCGAGGAGGACACCTAAAGGCGAGCCGTAATGGCCTCATCATTGCCAAGCTCCTCCGGTTTTTTTCACAGTTTTTTTCCGGTTTTTTTTCTTTTTTTTTATACGTTGTGCTGACTCTCGTTCTTTAAATGACGCTATCCCGACGAGGACACCTAATGGCGAGCCGTAACGGCCTCATCTTTGGCAAGCTCCCCCGGTTTTTTTCACAGTTTTTTTTCGGTTTTTCCTGGGTTTTTTTTTTTTTACGTTGTGCTGACTCTCGTTCTTTAAAGGATGCTATCCCAAGGAGGACACCTAAAGGCGAGCCGTAACGGCCTCATCTTTGGCAAGCTCCTCCGGTTATTTTCACAGTTTTTTTTCCTGGTTTTTTTTTTCGATCTTTTTTCCGGTTGTTTTTTTTTTTTTTTTTTTTTTACGTTCTGCTGACTCTCGTTCTTTAAATGACGTTATCTTGAAGAGGACACCTAAAGGCGAGCCGTAATGGCCTCATCTTTGGCAAGCTCCTCCGGTTTTTTCATAGTTTTTTTCCGATTTTTTCCCTTTTTTTTTAACGTTATGCTGACCCTCGTTCTTTATATGACGCTATCCCGAGGAGGACACATAAAGGTGAGCCGTAATGGCCTAATCCTTGGCAAGCTCCTCCGGTTTTTTTTCACGGTTTTTTCCCGGTTTTTTTCCGATTTTTTTTCGATTTTTTCCTGGTTTTTTTTTTTTACGATGTGCTGACTCTCGTTCTTTAAATGATGCTATCCCGAGGAGGACACCTAAAGGCGACCGTAATGGCCTCATCTTTGGCAAGCTACTTCTTTTTTTTTTTCACAGTTTTTTCCTTGGTTTTTTTCACAGTTTTTTCCGATTTTTTTTTTCGGTTTTTACCTAGTTTTTTTTTTTTTTTTTTTTTTTTTTTTTTTTTTTTTTTTTTTTTTTTTTACATTGTGCTGACTCTCGTTCTTTAAATGACGCTATCCCGAGGAGGACACCTAAGGGCGAGCCGTAATGGCCTCATCTTTGGCAAGCTCCTTCGTTTTTTTTTTCACAGTTTTTTCCTTGGTTTTTTTTACAGTAGTTCTGATTTTTTTCGGTTTTTTCCTAGTTTTTTTTTTTTTTTTTTTTTTTTTTTTTTTTTTTTTTTTTTTTTTACATTGTGCTGACTCTCGTTCTTTAAATCACGCTATCCCGAGGAGGACATCTAATGGCGAGCCGTAATGGCCTCATCTTTGGCAAGCTCCTCCGGTTTTTTTCACAGTTTTTTTTCCTGGTTTTTTTTTTCCGATCTTTTTTCTGGTTTTTTTTTTTTTTTTTTTTTTACGTTCTGCTGACTCTCGTTCTTTAAATGACGTTATCTTGAGGAGTACACCTAAAGGCGAGCCGTAATGGCCTCATCTTTGGCAAGCTCCTCCGGTTTTTTTCCACAGTTTTTTTCCCAGTTTTTTCCTGGTTTTTTTTTATTATCTTGTGCTGACCCTCGTTCTTTATATGACGCTATCCCGAGGAGGACACATAAAGGCGAGCCGTAATGTCCTCATCCTTGGCAAGCTCCTCCGATTTTTTCACTGTTTTTTTCCCAGATTTTTTCCGAATTTTTCATGCTTTTTTTTAACGTTGTGCTGACTCTCGTTCTTTAAATGACGCTATCTCGAGGAGGACACATAAAAGGAGAGCCGTAATGGCCTCATCTTTGGCATGCTCCTCCAGTTTTTTTCACAGTTTTTTTCCGATTTTTTTCCCTTTTTTTTTAACGTTATGCTGACCCTCGTTCTTTATATGACGCTATCCCGAGGAGGACACATAAAGGCGAGCCGTAATGGCCTAATCCTTGGCAAGCTCCTCCGGTTTTTTTCACAGTTTTTTTCCCGATTTTTTTTCAGTTTTTTCCTATTTTTTTTTTTTACGTTGTGCTGACTCTTGTTCTTAAAATGACGCTATCCCGAGGAGGACACCTAAAGGCGAGCCGTAATGGCCTCATCATTGGCAAGCTCCTCCGGTTTTTTTCACAGTTTTTTTCCGGTTTTTTTTCTTTTTTTTTTTATACGTTGTGCTGACTCTCGTTCTTTAAATGACGCTATCCCGACGAGGACACCTAATGGCGAGCCGTAACGGCCTCATCTTTGGCAAGCTCCCCCGGTTTTTTTCACAGTTTTTTTTCGGTTTTTTCCTGGGTTTTTTTTTTTTTACGTTGTGCTGACTCTCGTTCTTTAAAGGATGCTATCCCAAGGAGGACACCTAAAGGCGAGCCGTAACGGCCTCATCTTTGGCAAGCTCCTCCGATTTTTTTCACAGTTTTTTTTCCTGGTTTTTTTTTTCGATCTTTTTTCCGGTTGTTTTTTTTTTTTTTTTTTTACGTTCTGCTGACTCTCGTTCTTTAAATGACGTTATCTTGAGGAGGACACCTAATGGCGAGCCGTAATGGCCTCATCTTTGGCAAGCTCCTACGGTTTTTTTCATAGTTTTTTTCCGATTTTTTCCCTTTTTTTTTAACGTTATGCTGACCCTCGTTCTTTATATGACGCTATCCCGAGGAGGACACATAAAGGTGAGCCGTAATAGCCTAATCCTTGGCAAGCTCCTCCGGTTTTTTCCCGGTTTTTTACCGATTTTTTTTCGATTTTTTCCTGGTTTTTTTTTTTTCGATGTGCTGACTCTCGTTCTTTAAATGATGCTATCCCGAGCAGGACACCTAAAGGCGACCGTAATGGCCTCATCTTTGGCAAGCTCCTTCGTTTTTTTTTCACAGTGTTTTCCATGGTTTTTTTCACAGTTTTTTTCCGATTTTTTTTCGGTTTTCTCCTGGTTTTTTTTTTTTTTACGTTGTGATGACTCTCGTTCTTTAAATGACGCTATCCCGAGGAGGACACCTAATGGCAAGCCGTAATGGCCTCATCTTTGGCAAGCTCCTCCGCTTTTTTTCACAGTTTTTTTCCAATTTTTTTCCCTTTTTTTTTAACGTTATGCTGACCCTCGTTCTTTATATGACGCTATCCCGAGGAGGACACATAAAGGCGAGCCGTAATGGCCTAATCCTTGGCAAGCTCCTCCGGTTTTTTTCATAGTTTTTTTCCCGTTTTTTTTTCAGTTTTTTCTTGGTTTTTTTTTTTTTACGTTGTGCTGACTCTCGTTCTTTAAATGACGCTATCCCGAGGAGGACACCTAATGGCGAGCCGTAACGGCCTCATCTTTGGCAAGCTCCTCCGGTTTTTTTCACAGTTTTTTTTCAGTTTTTTCCTGGGTTTTTTTTTTTTTTACGTTGTGCTGACTCTCGTTCTTTAAAGGATGCTATCCCAAGGAGGACACCTAAAGGCGAGCCGTAACGGCCTCATCTTTGGCAAGCTCCTCTGGTTTTTTTCAGAGTTTTTTTTCCTGGTTTTTTTTTTCGATCTTTTTTCTGGTTGTTTTTTTTTTTATTTTTACGTTCTGCTGACTCTAGTTCTTTAAATGAGTTATCTTGAGGAGGACACCTAAAGGCGAGCCGTAATGGCCTCATCTTTGGCAAACTCCTACGATTTTTTTCATAGTTTTTTTCCGATTTTTTCCCTTTTTTTTCTAACGTTATGCTGACCCTCGTTCTTTATATGACGCTATCCCGAGGAGGACACATAAAGGTGAGCCGTAATGGCCTAATCCTTGGCAAGCTCCTCCGGTTTTTTCCCGGTTTTTTACCGATTTTTTTTTCGATTTTTTCCTGGTTTTTTTTTTACGATGTGCTGACTCTCGTTCTTTAAATGATGCTATCCCGAGGAGGACACCTAAAGGAGACCGTAATGGCCTCATCTTTGGCAAGCTCCTTCGTTTTTTTTTCACAGTGTTTTCCTTGGTTTTTTTCACAGTTTTTTTCCGATTTTTTTTCGGTTTTTTCCTGGTTTTTTTTTTTTTTACGTTGTGATGACTCTCGTTCTTTAAATGACGCTATCCCGAGGAGGACACCTAATGGCAAGCCGTAATGGCCTCATCTTTGGCAAGCTCCTCCGGTTTTTTTCACAGTTTTTTTCTGATTTTTTTCCCTTTTTTTTTAACGTTATGCTGACCCTCGTTCTTTATATGACGCTATCCCGAGGAGGACACATAAAGGCGAGCCGTAATGGCCTAATCCTTGGCAAGCTCCTCCGGTTTTTTTCACAGTTTTTTTCCCGTTTTTTTTTCAGTTTTTTCCTGGTTTTTTTTTTTTTACGTTGTGCTGACTCTCGTTCTTTAAATGACGCTATCTCGAGGAGGACACCTAAAGGCGAGCCGTAATGGCCTCATCATTGGCAAGCTCCTCCGGTTTTTTTCACAGTTTTTTTCCGGTTTTTTTTTCTTTTTTTTTTATACGTTGTGCTGACTCTCGTTCTTTAAATGACGCTATCCCGAGGAGGACACCTAAAGGCGAGCCGTAACGGCGTCATTTTTGGCAAGCTCCTCCGATTTTTTTTCACAGTTTTTTCCCGGTTTTTTTCCGATTTTTTTTCGATTTGTTCCTGGTTTTTTTTTTTTTTACGATTTGCTGACTCTCGTTCTTTAAATGATGCTATCCCGAGGAGGACACCTAAAGGCGACCGTAATGGCCTCATCTTTGGCAAGCTCCTTCGTTTTTTTTTTTCACAGTTTTTTCCTTGGTTTTTTTCACAGTTTTTTTCCGATTTTTTTTTCGGTTTTTACCTAGTTTTTTTTTTTTTTTACATTGTGCTGACTCTTGTTCTTTAAATGACGCTATCCCGAGGAGGACACCTAAGGGCGAGCCGTAATGGCCTCATCTTTGGCAAGCTCCTTCGTTTTTTTTTTCACAGTTTTTTCCTTGGTTTTTTTTACAGTTTTTTCCGATTTTTTTTCGGTTTTTTCCTGGTTTTTTTTTTTTTTTTTTTTTTTACGTTGTGCTGACTCTCGTTCTTTAAATCACGCTATCCCGAGGAGGACATCTAATGGCGAGCCGTAATGGCCTCATCTTTGGCAAGCTCCTCCGGTTTTTTTCACAGTTTTTTTTCCTGGTTTTTTTTTCCGATCTTTTTCCGGTTGTTTTTTTTTTTTTTTTTTTTTTTTTTTTTTTTACGTTCTGCTGACTCTCGTTCTTTAAATGATGTTATCTTGAGGAGGACACCTAAAGGCGAGCCGTAATGGCCTCATCTTTGGCAAGCTCCTCCGGTTTTTTTCCACAGTTTTTTTCCCAGTTTTTTCTTGGTTTTTTTTTTATTATCTTGTGCTAACCCTCGTTCTTTATATGACGCTATCCCGAGGAGGACACATAAAGGCGAGCCGTAATGTCCTCATCCTTGGCAAGCTCCTCCGGTTTTTTTCACTGTTTTTTTCCCAGATTTTTTCCGATTTTTTTTCGGTTTTTTCATGCTTTTGTTTAATGTTGTGCTGACTCTCGTTCTTTAAATGACGCTATCTCGAGGAGGACACATAAAGGAGAGCCGTAATGGCCTCATCTTTGGCATGCTCCTCCGGTTTTTTTCACAGTTTTTTTCCGATTTTTTTCCCTTTTTTTTTAACGTTATGCTGACCCTCGTTCTTTATATGACGCTATCCCAAGGAGGACACATAAAGGCGAGCCATAATGGCCTAATCCTTGGCAAGCTCCTCCGGTTTTTTTCACAGTTTTTTTCCCGTTTTTTTTCCCGTTTTTTCCTGGTTTTTTTTTTTTTACGTTGTGCTGACTCTCGTTCTTTAAATGACGCTATCCCGAGGAGGACACCTAATGGCGAGCCGTAACGGCCTCATCTTTGGCAAGCTCCTCCGGTTTTTTTCACAGTTTTTTTTCGGTTTTTTCCTGGGTTTTTTTTTTTTTTTACGTTGTGCTGACTCTCGTTCTTTAAAGGATGCTATCCCAAGGAGGACACCTAAAGGCGAGCCGTAACGGCCTCATCTTTGGGAAGCTCCTCCGGTTTTTTTCACAGTTTTTTTTCCTGGTTTTTTTTTTTCGATCTTTTTTCCGGTTGTTTTTTTTTTATTTTATTTTTACGTTCTGCTGACTCTAGTTCTTTAAATGACGTTATATTGAGGAGGACACCTAAAGGCGAGCCGTAATGGCCTCATCTTTGGCAAACTCCTACGATTTTTTTCATAGTTTTTTTCCGATTTTTTCCCTTTTTTTTTTAACGTTATGCTGACCCTCGTTCTTTATATGACGCTATCCCGAGGAGGACACATAAAGGTGAGCCGTAATGGCCTAATCCTTGGCAAGCTCCTCCGGTTTTTTCCCGATTTTTTACCGATTTTTTTTTCGATTTTTTCCTGGTTTTTTTTTACGATGTGCTGACTCTCGTTCTTTAAATGATGCTATCCCGAGCAGGACACCTAAAGGCGACCGTAATGGCCACATCTTTGGCAAGCTCCTTCGTTTTTTTTCACATGTTTTCCTTGGTTTTTTTCACAGTTTTTTTCCGATTTTTTTTCGGTTTTTTCCTGGTTTTTTTTTTTTTACGTTGTGATGACTCTCGTTCTTTAAATGACGCTATCCCGAGGAGGACACCTAATGGCAAGCCGTAATGGCCTCATCTTTGGCAAGCTCCTCCGGTTTTTTTCACAGTTTTTTTCTGATTTTTTTCCCTTTTTTTTAACGTTATGCTGACCCTCGTTCTTTATATGACGCTATCCCGAGGAGGACACATAAAGGCGAGCCGTAATGGCCTAATCCTTGGCAAGCTCCTCCGATTTTTTTCACAGTTTTTTTCCCGTTTTTTTTCCAGTTTTTTCCTGGTTTTTTTTTTTACGTTGTGCTGACTCTCGTTCTTTAAATGACGCTATCTCGAGGAGGACACCTAAAGGCGAGCCGTAATGGCCTCATCATTGGCAAGCTCCTCCGGTTTTTTTCACAGTTTTTTTCCGGTTTTTCTTTTCTTTTTTTTTTTTATACGTTGTGCTGACTCTCGTTCTTTAAATGACGCTATCCCGAGGAGGACACCTAAAGGCGAGCCGTAACGGCCTCATCTTTGGCAAGCTCCTCCGATTTTTTTTCACAGTTTTTTCCCGGTTTTTTTCCGATTTTTTTTCGATTTTTTCCTGGTTTTTTTTTTTTTTACGATTTGCTGACTCTCGTTCTTTAAATGATGCTATCCCGAGGAGGACATCTAAAGGCGACCGTAATGGCCTCATCTTTGGCAAGCTCCTTCGTTTTTTTTTTTTCACAGTTTTTTCCTTGGTTTTTTCACAGTTTTTTTCCGATTTTTTTTTTGGTTTTTACCTAGTTTTTTTTTTTTTTTTTTTACATTGTGCTGACTCTTGTTCTTTAAATGACGCTATCCCGAGGAGAACACCTAAGGGCGAGCCGTAATGGCCTCATCTTTGGCAAGCTCCTTCGTTTTTTTTTTCACAGTTTTTTCCTTGGTTTTTTTTACAGTTTTTTCCGATTTTTTTCGGTTTTTTCCTGGTTTTTTTTTTTTTTTTTACGTTGTGCTGACTCTCGTTCTTTAAATCACGCTATCCCGAGGAGGACATCTAATGGCGAGCCGTAATGGCCTCATCTTTGGCAAGCTCCTCCGGTTTTTTTCACAGTTTTTTTTCCTGGTTTTTTTTTCCGATCTTTTTTCCGGTTGTTTTTTTTTTTTTTTTTTTACGTTCTGCTGACTCTCGTTCTTTAAATGATGTTATCTTGAGGAGGACACCTAAAGGCGAGCCGTAATGGCCTCATCTTTGGCAAGCTCCTCCGGTTTTTTTCCACAATTTTTTTCCCAGTTTTTTCCTGGTTTTTTTTTATTATCTTGTGCTGACCCTCGTTCTTTATATGACGCTATCCCGAGGAGGACACATAAAGGCGAGCCGTAATGTCCTCATCCTTGGCAAGCTCCTCCGGTTTTTTTCACTGTTTTTTTCCCAGATTTTTTCCGATTTTTTTTCGGTTTTTTCATGCTTTTTTTTAATGTTGTGCTGACTCTCGTTCTTTAAATGACGCTATCTCGAGGAGGACACATAAAGGAGAGCCGTAATGGCCTCATCTTTGGCATGCTCCTCCGGTTTTTTTCACAGTTTTTTTCCGATTTTTTTCCCTTTTTTTAACATTATGCTGACCCTCGTTCTTTATATGACGCTATCCCGAGGAGGACACATAAAGGCGAGCCATAATGGCCTAATCCTTGGCAAGCTCCTCCGGTTTTTTTCACAGTTTTTTTCCCGTTTTTTTTTCAGTTTTTTCCTGGTTTTTTTTTTTTTACGTTGTGCTGACTCTCGTTCTTTAAATGACGCTATCCCGAGGAGGACACCTAATGGCGAGCCGTAACGGCCTCATCTTTGGCAAGCTCCTCCGGTTTTTTTCACAGTTTTTTTTCGGTTTTTTCCTGGGTTTTTTTTTTTTTTACGTTGTGCTGACTCTCGTTCTTTAAACGATGATATCCCAAGGAGGACACCTAAAGGCGAGCCGTAACGGCCTCATCTTTGGGAAGCTCCTCCGGTTTTTTTCACAGTTTTTTTTCCTGGTTTTTTTTTTCGATCTTTTTTCCGGTTGTTTTTTTTTTTTATTTTTACGTTCTGCTGACTCTAGTTCTTTAAATGACGTTATCTTGAGGAGGACACCTAAAGGCGAGCCGTAATGGCCTCATCTTTGGCAAACTCCTACGATTTTTTTCATAGCTTTTTTCCGATTTTTCCCTTTTTTTTTTAACGTTATGCTGACCCTCGTTCTTTATATGACGCTATCCCGAGGAGGACACATAAAGGTGAGCCGTAATGGCGTAATCCTTGGCAAGCTCCTCCGGTTTTTTCCCGGTTTTTTACCGATTTTTTTTTTCGATTTTTTCCTGGTTTTTTTTTTACGATGTGCTGACTCTCGTTCTTTAAATGATGCTATCCCGAGCAGGACACCTAAAGGCGACCGTAATGGCCTCATCTTTGGCAAGCTCCTTCGTTTTTTTTTCACAGTGTTTTCCTTGGTTTTTTTCACAGTTTTTTTCCGATTTTTTTTCGGTTTTTTCCTGGTTTTTTTTTTTTTTTATTACGTTCTGCTGACTCTCGTTCTTTAAAGGATGTTATCTTGAGGAGGACACCTAAAGGCGAGCCGTAATGGCCTCATCTTTGGCAAGCTCCTCCGGTTTTTTTCCACAGTTTTTTTCCCAGTTTTTTCTTGGTTTTTTTTTATTATCTTGTGCTGACCCTCGTTCTTTATATGACGCTATCCCGAGGAGGACACATAAATGCGAGCCGTAATGTCCTCATCCTTGGCAAGCTCCTCCGGTTTTTTCACTGTTTTTTTCCCAGATTTTTTCCGATTTTTTTTCGGTTTTTTCATGCTTTTTTTTAATGTTGTGCTGACTCTCGTTCTTTAAATGACGCTATCTCGAGGAGGACACATAAAGGAGAGCCGTAATGGCCTCATCTTTGGCATGCTCCTCCGGTTTTTTTCACAGTTTTTTTCCGATTTTTTTTCCTTTTTTTTTAACGTTATGCTGACCCTCGTTCTTTATATGACGCTATCTCGAGGAGGACACATAAAGGCGAGCCATAATGGCCTAATCCTTGGCAAGCTCCTCCGGTTTTTTTCACAGTTTTTTTCCTGTTTTTTTTCCCGTTTTTTCCTGGTTTTTTTTTTTTTTACGTTGTGCTGACTCTCGTTCTTTAAATGACGCTATCCCGAGGAGGACACCTAATGGCGAGCCGTAACGGCCTCATCTTTGGCAAGCTCCTCCGGTTTTTTTCACAGTTTTTTTTCGGTTTTTTCCTGGGTTTTTTTTTTTTTTTACGTTGTGCTGACTCTCGTTCTTTAAAGGATGCTATCCCAAGGAGGACACCTAAAGGCGAGCCGTAACGGCCTCATCTTTGGGAAGCTCCTCCGGTTTTTTTCACAGTTTTTTTTTCCTGGTTTTTTTTTCGATCTTTTTTCCGGTTGTTTTTTTTTTATTTTATTTTTACGTTCTGCTGACTCTAGTTCTTTAAATGACGTTATATTGAGGAGGACACCTAAAGGCGAGCCGTAATGGCCTCATCTTTGGCAAACTCCTACGATTTTTTTCAGAGTTTTTTTCCGATTTTTTCCCTTTTTTTTTTTAACGTTATCCTGACCCTCGTTCTTTATATGACGCTATCCCGAGGAGGACACATAAAGGTGAGCCGTAATGGCCTAATCCTTGGCAAGCTCCTCCGGTTTTTTCCCGATTTTTTACCGATTTTTTTTTCGATTTTTTCCTGGTTTTTTTTTTACGATGTGCTGACTCTCGTTCTTTAAATGATGCTATCCCGAGCAGGACACCTAAAGGCGACCGTAATGGCCTCATCTTTGGCAAGCTCCTTCGTTTTTTTTTTCACAGTGTTTTCCTTGGTTTTTTTCACAGTTTTTTTCCGATTTTTTTTCGGTTTTTTCCTGGTTTTTTTTTTTTTACGTTGTGATGACTCTCGTTCTTTAAATGACGCTATCCCAAGGAGGACACCTAATGGCAAGCCGTAATGGCCTCATCTTTGGCAAGCTCCTCCGGTTTTTTTCACAGTTTTTTTCCAATTTTTTTCCCTTTTTTTTTAACGTTATGCTGACCCTCGTTCTTTATATGACGCTATCCCGAGGAGGACACATAAAGGCGAGCCGTAATGGCCTAATCCTTGGCAAGCTCCTCCGGTTTTTTTCACAGTTTTTTTTCGGTTTTTTCCTGGTTTTTTTTTTTTACGTTGTGCTGACTCTCGTTCTTTAAATGACGCTATCTCGAGGAGGACACCTAAAGGCGAGCCGTAATGGCCTCATCATTGGCAAGCTCCTCCGGTTTTTTTCACAGTTTTTTTCCGGTTTTTCTTTTCTTTTTTTTTTATACGTTGTGCTGACTCTCGTTCTTTAAATGACGCTATCCCGAGGAGGACACCTAAAGGCGAGCCGTAACGGCCTCATCTTTGGCAAGCTCGTCCGATTTTTTTTCACAGTTTTTTCCCGGTTTTTTTCCGATTTTTTTTCGATTTTTTCCTGGTTTTTTTTTTTTTTTACGATTTGCTGACTCTCGTTCTTTAAATGATGCTATCCCGAGGAGGACACCTAAAGGCGACCGTAATGGCCTCATCTTTGGCAAGCTCCTTCGTTTTTTTTTTTTCACAGTTTTTTCCTTGGTTTTTTTCACAGTTTTTTTCCGATTTTTTTTTCGGTTTTTACCTAGTTTTTTTTTTTTTTTTTTTTTTTTTTTTTTTTTTTTACATTGTGCTGACTCTTGTTCTTTAAATGACGCTATCCCGAGGAGGACACCTAAGGGCGAGCCGTAATGGCCTCATCTTTGGCAAGCTCCTTCGTTTTTTTCACAGTTTTTTCCTTGGTTTTTTTTACAGTTTTTTCCGATTTTTTTCGGTTTTTTCCTGGTTTTTTTTTTTTTTTTTTTTTACGTTGTGCTGACTCTCGTTCTTTAAATCACGCTATCCCGAGGAGGACATCTAATGGCGAGCCGTAATGGCCTCATCTTTGGCAAGCTCCTCCGGTTTTTTTCACAGTTTTTTTTGCTGGTTTTTTTTTCCGATCTTTTTTCCGGTTTTTTTTTTTTTTTTTTTTTTTTTTTTAACGTTCTGCTGACTCTCGTTCTTTAAATGATGTTATCTTGAGGAGGACACCTAAAGGCGAGCCGTAATGGCCTCATCTTTGGCAAGCTCCTCCGGTTTTTTTCCACAGTTTTTTTCCCAGTTTTTCCTGGTTTTTTTTTTATTATCTTGTGCTGACCCTCGTTCTTTATATGACGCTATCCCGAGGAGGACACATAAAGGCGAGCCGTAATGTCCTCACCCTTGGCAAGCTCCTCCGGTTTTTTTCACTGTTTTTTTCCCAGATTTTTTCCGATTTTTTTTCGGTTTTTTCATGCTTTTTTTTAATGTTGTGCTGACTCTCGTTCTTTAAATGACGCTATCTCGAGGAGGACACATAAAGGAGAGCCGTAATGGCCTCATCTTTGGCATGCTCCTCCGGTTTTTTTCACAGTTTTTTTCCGATTTTTTTCCCTTTTTTTTAAACGTTATGCTGACCCTCGTTCTTTATATGACGCTATCCCGAGGAGGACACATAAAGGCGAGCCATAATGGCCTAATCCTTGGCAAGCTCCTCCGGTTTTTTTCACATTTTTTTTCCCGTTTTTTTTTCAGTTTTTTCCTGGTTTTTTTTTTTTTTTTACGTTGTGCTGACTCTCGTTCTTTAAATGACGCTATCCCGAGGAGGACACCTAATAGCGAGCCGTAACGGCCTCATCTTTGGCAAGCTCCTCCGGTTTTTTTCACAGTTTTTTTTCGGTTTTTTCCTGGGTTTTTTTTTTTTTACGTTGTGCTGACTCTCATTCTTTAAAGGATGCTATCCCAAGGAGGACACCTAAAGGCGAGCCGTAACGGCCTCATCTTTGGGAAGCTCCTCCGGTTTTTTTCACAGTTTTTTTTCCTGGTTTTTTTTTTCGATCTTTTTTCGGTTGTTTTTTTTTTTTTATTTTTACGTTCTGCTGACTCTAGTTCTTTAAATGACGTTATCTTGAGGAGGACACCTAAAGGCGAGCCGTAATGGCCTCATCTTTGGCAAACTCCTACGATTTTTTTCATAGTTTTTTTCCGATTTTTTCCCTTTTTTTTTTAACGTTATGCTGACCCTCGTTCTTTATATGACGCTATCCCGAGGAGGACACATAAAGGTGAGCCGTAATGGCCTAATCCTTGGCAAGCTCCTCCGGTTTTTTCCCGGTTTTTTACCGATTTTTTTTTCGATTTTTTCCTGGTTTTTTTTTTACGATGTGCTGACTCTCGTTCTTTAAATGATGCTATCCCGAGCAGGACACCTAAAGGCGACCGTAATGGCCTCATCTTTGGCAAGCTCCTTCGTTTTTTTTTTTCACAGTGTTTTCTTGGTTTTTTTCACAGTTTTTTTCCGATTTTTTTTCGGTTTTTTCCTGGTTTTTTTTTTTTTTTACGTTGTGATGACTCTCGTTCTTTAAATGACGCTATCCCGAGGAGGACACCTAATGGCAAGCCATAATGGCCTCATCTTTGGCAAGCTCCTCCGGTTTTTTTCACAGTTTTTTTCCGATTTTTTTCCCTTTTTTTTTAACGTTATGCTGACCCTCGTTCTTTATATGACGCTATCCCGAGGAGGACACATAAAGGCGAGCCGTAATGGCTTAATCCTTGGCAAGCTCCTCCGGTTTTTTTCACAGTTTTTTTCCCGTTTTTTTTTCAGTTTTTTCCTGGTTTTTTTTTTTTACGTTGTGCTGACTCTCGTTCTTTAAATGACGCTATCTTGAGGAGGACACCTAAAGGCGAGCCGTAATGGCCTCATCATTGGCAAGCTCCTCCGGTTTTTTTCACAGTTTTTTTCCGGTTTTTCTTTTCTTTTTTTTTTATACGTTGTGCTGACTCTCGTTCTTTAAATGACGCTATCCCGAGGAGGACACCTAAAGGCGAGCCGTAACGGCCTCATCTTTGGCAAGCTCCTCCGATTTTTTTCACAGTTTTTTCCCGGTTTTTTTCCGATTTTTTTTCGATTTTTTCCTGTTTTTTTTTTTTTTTTACGATTTGCTGACTCTCGTTCTTTAAATGATGCTATCCCGAGGAGGACACCTAAAGGCGACCGTAATGGCCTCATCTTTGGCAAGCTCCTTCGTTTTTTTTTTCACAGTTTTTTCCTTGCTTTTTTTCACAGTTTTTTTCCGATTTTTTTTTTCGGTTTTTACCTAGTTTTTTTTTTTTTTTTTTACATTGTGCTGACTCTTGTTCTTTAAATGACGTTATCCCGAGGAGGACACCTAAGGGCGAGCCGTAATGGCCTCATCTTTGGCAAGCTCCTTCATTTTTTTTTCACAGTTTTTTCCTTGGTTTTTTTTACAGTTTTTTCCGATTTTTTCGGTTTTTCCTGGTTTTTTTTTTTTTTTACGTTGTGCTGACTCTCGTTCTTTAAATCACGCTATCCCGAGGAGGACATCTAATGGCGAGCCGTAATGGCCTCATCTTTGGCAAGCTCCTCCGGTTTTTTCACAGTTTTTTTTCCTGTTTTTTTTTTCCGATCTTTTTTCCGGTTGTTTTTTTTTTTTTTTTTTTTTTTTTTTTTTTTTTTACGTTTTGCTGACTCTCGTTCTTTAAATGATGTTATCTTGAGGAGGACACCTAAAGGCGAGCCGTAATGGCCTCATCTTTGGCAAGCTCCTCCGGTTTTTTTCCACAGTTTTTTTCCCAGTTTTTTCCTGGTTTTTTTTTTATTATCTTGTGCTGACCCTCGTTCTTTATATGACGCTATCCTGAGGAGGACACATAAAGGCGAGCGGTAATGTCCTCATCCTTGGCAAGCTCCTCCGGTTTTTTTCACTGTTTTTTTCCCAGATTTTTTCCGATTTTTTTTCGGTTTTTTCATGCTTTTTTTTAACGTTGTGCTGACTCTCGTTCTTTAAATGACGCTATCTCGAGGAGGACACATAAAGGAGAGCCGTAATGGCCTCATCTTTGGCATGCTCCTCCGGTTTTTTTCACAGTTTTTTTCCGATTTTTTTCCCTTTTTTTTTTAACGTTATGCTGACCCTCGTTCTTTATATGACGCTATCCCGAGGAGGACACATAAAGGCGAGCCATAACGGCCTAATCCTTGGCAAGCTCCTCCGGTTTTTTTCACAGTTTTTTTCCCGATTTTTTTTTCAGTTTTTTCCTGGTTTTTTTTTTTTTTACGTTGTGCTAACTCTCGTTCTTTAAATGACGCTATCCCGAGGAGGACACCTAAAGGCGAGCCGTAATGGCCTCATCATTGGCAAGCTCCTCCGGTTTTTTTCACAGTTTTTTTCCAGTTTTTTTTATTTTTTTTTTATACGTTGTGCTGACTCTCGTTCTTTAAATGACGCTATCCCGAGGAGGACCCTAAAGGCGAGCCGTAACGGCCTCATCTTTGGCAAGCTCCTCCGGTTTTTTTTCACAGTTTTTTCCCGGTTTTTTCCGATTTTTTGTCGATTTTTTCCTGGTTTTTCTTTTTTTTACGATGTGCTGACTCTTGTTCTTTAAATGATGCTATCCCGAGGAGGACACCTAAAGGCGACCGTAAGGCCTCATCTTTGGCAAGCTCCTTCGTTTTTTTTTTTCACAGTTTTTTCCTTGGTTTTTTTCACAGTTTTTTTCCGATTTTTTTTCGGTTTTTACCTGGTTTTTTTTTTTTTTTTTTTTTTCACGTTGTGCTGACTCTCGTTCTTTAAATGACGCTATCCCGAGGAGGACACCTAATGGCGAGCCGTAATGGCCTCATCTTTAGCAAGCTCCTCCGTTTTTTTTCACAGTTTTTTTCCGATTTTTTTTTAACGTTGTGCTGACCTTCGTTCTTTATATGACGCTATCCCGAGGAGGACACATGAAGGCGAGCCGTAATGGCCTAATCCTTGGCAAGCTCCTCCGGTTTTTTTAACAGTTTTTTTCCCGATTTTTTTCAGTTTTTTCCTGGTTTTTTTTTTACGTTGTGCAGACTCTCGTTCTTTAAACGACGCTATCCCGAGGAGGACACCTAAAGGCGAGCCATAATGGCCTCATCATTGGCAAGCTCGTCCGGTTTTTTTTTCACAGTTTGTTTCCGGTTTTTTTTTCGGTTTTTTTTTTATACGTTGTGCTGACTCTCGATTTTTAAATGACGCTATCCCGAGGAGGACACCTAAAGGCGAGCCGTAACGGCCTCATCTTTGGCAAGCTCCTCCGGTTTTTTTTCACAGTTTTTTCCCGGTTTTTTTCCGATTTTTTTTTCGATTTTTTCCTGGTTTTTTTTTTACGATGTGCTGACTCTAGTTCTTTAAATGATGCTTTCCCAAGGAGGACACCTAAAGGCGACCGTAATGGCCTCATCTTTGGCAAGCTCCTTCATTTTCTTTTCACAGTTTTTCCCTTGGTTTTTTTCAAAGTTTTTTTCCGATTTTTTTTCGGTTTTTTCCTAGTTTTTCTTTTTTCTTCTTTTTTTTTATGTTGTGCTGACTCTCGTTCTTTAAATGACGCTATCCCGAGGAGGACACCTAATGGCGAGCCGTAATGGGCTCATCTTTGGCAAGCTCCTCCGGTGTTTTTCACAGTTTTTTTTCCTGTTTTTTTTTTCCTATCTTTTTTCCGATTGTTTTTTTTTTTTTTTTGTTTTTTTTACGTTGTGCTGACTCTCGTTCTTTAAATGACGCTATCTCGGGGAGGACACCTAATGGCGAGCCATAATGGCCTCATCTTTGGCAAGCTCCTCCTTTTTTTTCACAGTTTTTTTCCGGTTTTTTTCCGATTTTTTTTTAATGTTGTGCTGACCCTCGTTCTTTATATGACGCTATTCCGAGGAGGACACATAAAGGCGAGCCGTAATGGCCTAATCCTTGGCAAGCTCCTCCTGTTTTTTTAACAGTTTTTTTCCCGAATTTTTTCAGTTTTTTCCTGGTTTTTTTTTTCATTGTGCTGACTCTCGTTCTTTAAATGACGCTATCCCGAGGAGGACACCTAAAGGCGAGCCATAATGGCCTCATCATTGGCAAGCTCGTCTGGTTTTTTTTTCACAGTTTTTTTCCGGTTTTTTTTTTCGGTTTTTTTTTTTATACGTTGTGCTGACTCTCGATCTTTAAATGACGCTATCCCGAGGAGGACACCTAAAGGCGAGCCGTAACGGCCTCATCTTTGGCAAGCTCCTCCGGTTTTTTTTTCACAGTTTTTTCTGATTTTTTTTTTCGATTTTTTCCTGGTTTTTTTTTTACGATGTGCTGACTCTCGTTCTTTAAATGATGCTATCCCGAGGAGGACACCTAAATGCGACCGTAATGGCCTCATCTTTGGCAAGCTCCTTCGTTTTTTTTTTTCACAGTTTTTCCCTTGGTTTTTTTCACAGTTTTTTTCCGATTTTTTTTCGGTTTTTTCCTGGTTTTTCTTTTTTCTTCTTTTTTTTTTATGTTTTGCTGACTCTCGTTCTTTAAATGATGCTATCCCGAGGAGGACACCTAATGGCGAGCCGTAATGGCCTCATCTTTGGCAAGCTCCTCCGGTTTTTTTCACAGTTTTTTTTCCTGGTTTTTTTTTCGATCTTTTTTCCGGTTGTTTTTTTTTTTTTTTTTTACGTTCTGCTGACTCTCGTTCTTTAAATGACGTTATCTTGAGGAGAACACCTAAAGGCGAGCCGTAATGGCCTCATCTTTGGCAAGCTCCTCCGGTTTTTTTCACAGTTTTTTTTCATGGTTTTTTTTTCTAATCTTTTATCCGGTTGTTTTTTTTTTTTTTTTTTACGTTCTGCTGACTCTCGTTCTTTAAATGACGTTATCTTGAGGAGGACACCTAAAGGCGAGCCGTAATGGCCTCATCTTTGGCAAGCTCCTCCGGTTTTTTTCCACAGTTTTTTTCCCAGTTTTTTCCTGGTTTTTTTTTTATTATCTTGTGCTGACCCTCGTTCTTTATATGACGCTATCCCGAGGAGGACACATAAAGGTGAGCCGTAATGTCCTCATCCTTGGCAAGCTCCTCCAGTTTTTTTCACTGTTTTTTTTCCCAGATTTTTTCCGGTTTTTTTTTCGGTTTTTTCATGCTTTTTTTTTAACGTTGTGCTGACTCTCGTTCTTTAAATGACGCTATCTCGAGGAGGACACCAAAAGACGAGCCGTAATGGCCTCATCTTTGCCATGCTCTTCCGATTTTTTTTCACAGTTTTTTTCCGGTTTTTTTTTTTTTTTAACGTTGTGTTGACCCACGTTCTTTAAGTGACGCTATCTCGAGGAGGACACATAAAGGAGAGCCGTAATGGCCTCATCTTTGGCAAGCTCCTCCGGTTTTTTTCACAGTTTTTTTCCGATTTTTTTTCCTTTTTTTTTTAACGTTATGCTGACGCTCGTTCTTTATATGACGCTATCCCGAGGAGGACACATAAAGGCGAGCCGTAATGGCCTAATCCTTGGCAAGCTCCTCCGGTTTTTTTCACAGTTTTTTTCCCGATTTTTTTTTTAGTTTTTTCCTGGTTTTTTTTTTTACGTTGTGCTGACTCTCGTTCTTTAAATGACGCTATCCCGAGGAGGACTGGTGAGTTATTTTGGTGAGAAACGAATCTCTTCCAAAACATCACAAAACTAACCGGCAAGTGTACCGGGTCGTATCAAGTAATAAAAACTCACGGGAGTGAGGTCGATCCCACAAGGATTGAAGGATTGAGCAATTTTAGTTTAGTGGTTGATTTAGTCAAGCGAATCAAGTGTTGGTTGGGTGATTTGTGATTTGCAGAATGTAAATTGCATGGAATTAAAGAGAGCGGGAAAGTAAATTGCTGAAACTTAAAGGACAAGAAATTAAATGACAGAAACTTAAAGTGCAAGAAATGTAAATTGCAGAATCTTAAAGTGCAAGAAATGTAAATTGCTTGAAAAGTAAAGGGGATTGGGATGAGGATTTGCAGAATTTAAACAAGGGAAAACTAAATTGCATCAAACAGAAGAGGAAAAGGGAGTTGGGATTGAACCGGATCTTATAACAGCAAAGTAAATGAACAATGAAAGCATTAAACAGAGAATTGAAATGAGAATTTAGATCTCAGGACCCAGAGACTAGAAAACCAAGTCTAGATCTCAATGCCTTCCTAGATCCCACAAGAACAATAGCAAGGAAATTGTAAATTGCAAAGAAAAGAGATGAAGATCAAGTAACAGAAACAGAAATGCTAATTCAATTAACAGTAAAGGAAACAGAGAGATCCAAGATTGAGATTGAAACAGAATTTCTTCAATTCTCCAATCCAAGATCCAAGACAAAAGTCAAATGAAATTGAAAGCAATGAAAGCAAGAAATTAAAGTTCACTCAAGTTCAAAAGCTCTTCGAAAACTATTATGAAAATTCTAAAAGGAAAGCTCTAAAAGAAAACTCTCCAGCCAAAAAGCTCTCTAAACAAATTGAATTCTATCCTATTTATACACTTTCCAAAATGATCTTCAAGCCTTGAGTTGGGCCTTTGTTCTTGGTGGAATTGGGTTGAAAGAGGCCTTGGTTGATTGCTCTTGAAGATTGAAGAAGAACCGAAGTGAACCAATTGAACCGGAAATGGAGTTAGCCAACGTTGGTCTTCAACGTTAGGGTCAAAGTTAGGGGTCTAACTTTGACCCTAACTTTTCATATCAGCAAACCACATTCTTCTGGTTTAGACGTTGGCGCCAACGTTAGGGGTCTAACTTTGACCCTAACGTTGGCCTTGCTTGGTATGATTGGTGCCAACGTTAGCCTCCACGTTAGGGGGCTAACGTTGGCGCAAACGTTGCCTACTCCCCCATTGTGATTTAAGTGCCAACGTTAGCCTCCAAGTTAGGGGGCTAACGTTGGCGCAAACGTTGGTAGCCCAGGGAGAAACTCTCAAGTTCCAACGTTAGCCTCCAAGTTAGGGGGCTAACGTTGGAGCTAACGTTGGCTACTTCCAAAGAGTGATTCATATGCCCAACGTTAGCCTCCAAGTTAGGGGGCTAACGTTGGGGCTAACTTCATGCAACCCGGTTCAATTTTCACTTATTCCATTGTCCTCTCTTCACTCCTAGCCATTCCTCTTTGCTTCAACCTTTCTCCAAGCCTTCTTCACCTATCATTGATCAACCAAACTAATCAAAGTTTTGCTCAAAATCATGAGGTATTCAATCTTCCACAATATGCAACAAATATAGTTCAAAACCTCATGAAATGGCATGAATTCACATATGGTTGGTTCAATCAAGGGAAACATGAAGATCTACTCAATTAGCTTGCTTGTAGCTTAAGAAAGTGCATAATTCTAATGAAAACAAAAGAAAAAGACTAGCTAAAATGGGCTAGATGACTTGTCATCACAACACCAAACTTAAAGCTTGCTTGTCCCCAAGCAAGAAATGAATTTATTAAGAAGAAAGAATGAAATGGAAGAGGAAGTTCATGCTAGCAAAGTGTTATTGATAGTTCATGGGGTTTTATGTGGATATGCAAATGCTCACTTCTTATTGACTCCTAGGCCTAGAAAGTTTCCTTCAAGTTTCAAGTGACATACTGCTATGACCTCTCATTATTCCTTTATCCTTGGCTATTACTTTATTCAAAAGCTTTATTTGAGTGTCATGTGTAGCAAGTTCATTTTCTTTTTATACTTGACACATTATTCACCATAGACACTTGGCTCACATTCCTTCTTAAAACATTGATGCCCAGCACCTCTTTGGGCTACTAAATGCTTTGTAGTTAGGTTGCTCTTGATAGTGGATTTTCAGCTGATGATCCCGGGTTAGTTAACCCAAGTCACCAAGTGTTGAGGCACTCCTAAGAGCTTACTAATCCAAGCAGATCCTAGTACAAAAACATCACAGGCATATATTTCAGAGTTCAAGCTATTGGTGTCCAGCTTTATTTCTTTTTGTTTTTCTTTTGTTTTGCCACCTTTTAGCTTTCTTTGTTCTTTCTTTCTTTTTTTTGTTTTTCTTTCTAACCAAGGAATTCTATTCAATTGAGATTCATAGACAATAGGCCACTCTCTACTTAGAAGGAGATATCTTAGCTCTTTATTCACTAAAGTGAGTTATAATGCAATCACACACACCACCACTTACTTTTATTCCACTTCTAACTAACAGAGACCATTTCACTTCACATTCAAACTGTTCTTTTATTAAATTTAAAGATGCAGGGGACAACACATACTTCTTGTTAAGTGAAAATGAACACACAAGCCAACACATAAAAAAAACCAGCCTACAAAAACATAATTGATGCATACTACACTAACAGTTTCTGTTAAAATGGGCATATTCATACTTCCAAATTTGAGCAATTCAATACTGATGGAGTTAAATGACAATACAACCTCTTGGTGGCTCCTTCTTCTTTCATCTCAGCTAATGGTGAGTAGTCCTCCCATAAGAGTGATTGATTTTCTGCAGTGTTAATGGAAGTTGCTTGTTTCTCAAGCCCTTATGTGATTTGTTAGTGTGCAAGACTTTCTTGTAGGCGTTTGAACTTACTTTGGTGTGTGAACACCAAACTCAGTCTCTTGCCATGTTTCTTATCCATAACCATATGTGAAAGCTTAAATCTTCGCTAAAGGTAATAAAATTGAAAACTAGAAACAGACAATGCTTAAATGATTTGTCAGATTGCTTGGAGCTGGTAGCTCTTTATATAGAAAGTGAGAATGTGCTTTTAAGTAAGATTTTGGTGGAACACCAAACTTAGAATCCTTCATTCTCCCTTAATATGTTTTGGTGTGAAACACCAAACTTAGCTCCTTGCAATACATACTACTCATTTAACCTTTTTATTGAACTAACTATGAAAGAAAAGTACCTCCGGTTGGGTTGCCTCCCAACAAGCGCTCTTTTATTGTCACTAGCTTGACATTGAAGCTTTCTTTTATGGTGGTTGATGACTGTAGTGCCTCAACTTGTCCCCTCTGATCGTGAGCTTCTTCTTTGTTCCTTGGTGCTCTATCTCAGCATGTTCTAGTGATAATATTTTGCTCACAGTGTAGTAATCGTTAGTCTGTTGGTCTGTTCCCAGTTGTTGATAGACTAACTGCACTTTGTCACCTTTGAAGAGCCCTTCTGTTGGGATTTTTTTGTTCTTCCACCCCTTTTTGATTCTGTTTTTGTTTTTCTTCCTTCCTTTTGTTAATTCTTCTTCTTTGAAAACAGGCTCCCTTTTGAAATTCCTTTTCTTAGTTGCCAATACTACAATGTTCCCTTGAGCTTCTTCATTACTTTGCACAGTCTCTTTCTCTTTTTGGCCTGCTGTATCGTCTATCTCTTGCTTGGGAGGGCAGTTGTTGTTTGTCTTGTTGATTTCCTCCCTCCACTGCAGATTCTCCTTGTCTGTTTCTGTACCATCCTTCTTTTCATTACTGTTCGGTGTTTCTGGTAGTACACTCAGAGTGATACTTTCATTATGCATCCTGAGGGTTAATTCTCCTTGCTCTATGTCTATGATGGCCCTAGCAGTGGCTAAAAACGGTCTTCCCAGTATAATGGAATCGCCCTCATCCTGATTCGAATCCAGGATCACAAAATCTGCTGGGAAGATGAATCTGTCTACTTTGACTAGAAGGTTCTCAATTATACCACTGGGGCATATCACTGATTTGTCCACCAATTCTAGAGACATCTGTACCGGTTTTACCTCTTTTATGCCTAACTTTTTCACTAGAGAAGCAGGCATCAGATTGATACTAGCTCCCAAGTCACACATCGCCTTCTTGATAGTCATACTGCCAATGGCGCAGGGTAGAAAGAAACTCCCAGGGTCCTCAAGTTTGGGAGGAAGTCCCTTCTGGATTAGTGCTCTGCATTCCTCAGTGAGCAGTACAGTTTCATTAACTTGCCAACTCCTCTTCTTGTTGATAAGTTCCTTCAAGAACTTTGCGTACAGGGGCATTTGCTCAAGTGCTTCAGTTAAGGGAATATTGATTTCTAACTTCTTGAAGATTTCAAGAAATTTTGGGAAGTGTTGGTCCTTAGTTTCCTTGTTAAACCTTTGAGGATATGGCAAGGGAGGAGTGAAGTTATTTCCCTGCCTTTGGTCCTCAGTTGGCTCTTCAATTACTTCCTTTCCCTTTCTTGATTTTTGTGGCTGATCTTCTTTTTCTTGAGCTTGATCCTGAGTTGGCTTGCTTGCTGCCTCCTTCTTGTCATTGACTTTCTCTTCTTCAGCTTGTTTCTTGTCACTTTCCTTTGGCTTCTTGGTTGCTTCTTCATTTTTCACCAAGACTTTTCCACTCCTCAATTGTATTGCCTTGCATTCTTCCTTAGGATTTGGGATTGTGTCACTTGGCAGTGAGCTTGAAGATTTCTCAACAGAAATCTGTTTGGAGATTTGCCCAATTTGCCTCTCTAGGCTCTTCATGGAGGCTTCATGGTTCTTGGTTGTCATTTCTTGGTGTTTCCACATTTTATCTATCAAGGTTTCCAAGTTGGTGAGTCTTTGAGATTCAGGTGATGCTTGTGGTGGGTTGTGAAATGTGGATGGTGGATGGTAGACATTTTGGTTGGTGGGTTGGTTATTAGATTGGTAATGGTTGGGGTTGGAGTAGTTGTTTTGAGGTTTTCTGTAGGGGTTTTGGTTGGTTTGCTGCTGGTTGTGGTTTTGGTTGTTTCTTAAAGTGTTTTGGTTTGAGTTTCTCTGCCATGGTTGTTGATTTTGGTTGTGATTGTCTCCCCACCTAAGGTTTGGGTGGTTCTTCCAAGAAGGGTTGTAAGTGTCACCATATACTTCATTTGGCCCAGAATTTTGGTTGTGCATGTACTGGACTTGTTCTTGTTGTTGCTCCTCTTGAGTCTCTTCACTCTGACCCCATGTGGTTGATGGCTGGCTAGTGTTGACTGCTGCAACTTGGAGACTGTCAATCCTCTTAGCCATTTGCTCAAATTGTTGTTGAAATTGCTGCTGCATCATCTTGTTTTGAGCTAGGATTGAATCCACTCCGTCTAGTTCCATTACTCCTCTTCTTTGTGATGGTTGGCGGCTTCTTTGATGAGCAAAGAAATATTGATTGTTGGCCACCATGTCCACAAGATTCTGAGCTTCCTCAGCAGTTTTCATTAGTTGTAGTGAACCTCCAGCAGAATGATCTAATGCCTCCTGAGATTTCAATGTCAGGCCTTCATAGAAATTTTGCAGCACATCCCATTCATTGAACATCTCTGGAGGGCACTTTCTGATTAAGGCTTTGTACCTCTCCCATGCTTCATACAAGGATTCAGCATCTAATTGTGTGAATGTCTGCACCTCAGTTTTCAGCCTGATGACTCTCTGGGGTGGATAGAATTTGGCTAGAAATTTAGCCACCAAGTCATCCCAACTAGTGATACTTGCTTGGGGAAAAGTTTCAAGCCATTGTGCAGCCTTATCCCTTAATGAGAACGGGAACAGCAGAAGCTTGTAAGTCTCAGGATTCACACCATTGGATTTGACAGTGTCACAGATCCTCAAGAAGGTAGATAGATGTTGATTTGGATCCTCCAATGGTCCTCCTCCAAATGAGCAGTTATTCTGGACCAATGTGATGAGTTGTGGCTTCAGTTCAAAGTTATTTGCATTGACATTAGGGGTGAGAATGCTGCTTCCACAATGTCTAGCATTTGCAAAAGTATAGGAAGCCAATACTCTCCTCTGTTGTGGTGGATTATTAACTCCTTCTCCTGGATTAGATGTATCTCCTTCCATCTCGTGGTATTCTTCCTCAGATTCTTCTTCTCCAACAATACTTTTCCCTCTTTCGGCTCTTCTTAACCTCCTGAGAGTTCTTTCGTCTTGTTCATGAAAATTGGGTATGGCTCTTTGTGTACCTGACATACAAGCAGAACATAAGAGCACACAAACCAGTGATACTTCAATCTACTGCTAGAATGAAGTTTTAGTTAGCTTAAGCAAAAATTCAAACAGTTAGTGGGTTAATCAAAAGTTAAAGAAAAATAAAGAAAAAGTGCTTGATCTAGATTACCACCTCACTTAATCATTGTCAATCTAATCAATCCCCGGCAACGGCGCCAAAAACTTGATGAGTTATTTTGGTGAGAAACGAATCTCTTCCAAAACATCACAAAACTAACCGGCAAGTGTACCGGGTCGTATCAAGTAATAAAAACTCACGGGAGTGAGGTCGATCCCACAAGGATTGAAGGATTGAGCAATTTTAGTTTAGTGGTTGATTTAGTCAAGCGAATCAAGTGTTGGTTGGGTGATTTGTGATTTGCAGAATGTAAATTGCATGGAATTAAAGAGAGCGGGAAAGTAAATTGCTGAAACTTAAAGGACAAGAAATTAAATGACAGAAACTTAAAGTGCAAGAAATGTAAATTGCAGAATCTTAAAGTGCAAGAAATGTAAATTGCTTGAAAAGTAAAGGGGATTGGGATGAGGATTTGCAGAATTTAAACAAGGGAAAACTAAATTGCATCAAACAGAAGAGGAAAAGGGAGTTGGGATTGAACCGGATCTTATAACAGCAAAGTAAATGAACAATGAAAGCATTAAACAGAGAATTGAAATGAGAATTTAGATCTCAGGACCCAGAGACTAGAAAACCAAGTCTAGATCTCAATGCCTTCCTAGATCCCACAAGAACAATAGCAAGGAAATTGTAAATTGCAAAGAAAAGAGATGAAGATCAAGTAACAGAAACAGAAATGCTAATTCAATTAACAGTAAAGGAAACAGAGAGATCCAAGATTGAGATTGAAACAGAATTTCTTCAATTCTCCAATCCAAGATCCAAGACAAAAGTCAAATGAAATTGAAAGCAATGAAAGCAAGAAATTAAAGTTCACTCAAGTTCAAAAGCTCTTCGAAAACTATTATGAAAATTCTAAAAGGAAAGCTCTAAAAGAAAACTCTCCAGCCAAAAAGCTCTCTAAACAAATTGAATTCTATCCTATTTATACACTTTCCAAAATGATCTTCAAGCCTTGAGTTGGGCCTTTGTTCTTGGTGGAATTGGGTTGAAAGAGGCCTTGGTTGATTGCTCTTGAAGATTGAAGAAGAACCGAAGTGAACCAATTGAACCGGAAATGGAGTTAGCCAACGTTGGTCTTCAACGTTAGGGTCAAAGTTAGGGGTCTAACTTTGACCCTAACTTTTCATATCAGCAAACCACATTCTTCTGGTTTAGACGTTGGCGCCAACGTTAGGGGTCTAACTTTGACCCTAACGTTGGCCTTGCTTGGTATGATTGGTGCCAACGTTAGCCTCCACGTTAGGGGGCTAACGTTGGCGCAAACGTTGCCTACTCCCCCATTGTGATTTAAGTGCCAACGTTAGCCTCCAAGTTAGGGGGCTAACGTTGGCGCAAACGTTGGTAGCCCAGGGAGAAACTCTCAAGTTCCAACGTTAGCCTCCAAGTTAGGGGGCTAACGTTGGAGCTAACGTTGGCTACTTCCAAAGAGTGATTCATATGCCCAACGTTAGCCTCCAAGTTAGGGGGCTAACGTTGGGGCTAACTTCATGCAACCCGGTTCAATTTTCACTTATTCCATTGTCCTCTCTTCACTCCTAGCCATTCCTCTTTGCTTCAACCTTTCTCCAAGCCTTCTTCACCTATCATTGATCAACCAAACTAATCAAAGTTTTGCTCAAAATCATGAGGTATTCAATCTTCCACAATATGCAACAAATATAGTTCAAAACCTCATGAAATGGCATGAATTCACATATGGTTGGTTCAATCAAGGGAAACATGAAGATCTACTCAATTAGCTTGCTTGTAGCTTAAGAAAGTGCATAATTCTAATGAAAACAAAAGAAAAAGACTAGCTAAAATGGGCTAAAATGACTTGTCATCAAGGACACCTAAAGGCGAGCCGTAACGGCCTCATCTTTGGCAAGCTCCTCCGGTTTTTTTCACAGTTTTTTCCCAGTTTTTTTCCGATTTTTTTTTTTTTTTTTTTTTTTTTTTTACGTTGTGCTAACTCTCGTTCTTTAAATGACGCTATCTCGGGGAGGACAGCTAATGGCGAGCCATAATGGCCTCATCTTTGGCAAGCTCCTCCTTTTTTTTCACAGTTTTTTTCCGGTTTTTTTCCGATTTTTTTTTTAACGTTGTGCTGACCCTCGTTCTTTAAATGACGCTATTCCGAGGAGGACACATAAAGGCGAGCCATAATGGCCTAATCCTTGGCAAGCTCCTCCGGTTTTTTTAACAGTTTTTTTCCCGATTTTTTTCAGTTTTTTCCTGGTTTTTTTTTACATTGTGCTGACTCTCGTTCTTTAAATGACGCTATCCCGAGGAGGACACCTAAAGGCCAGCCATAATGGCCTCATCATTGGCAAGCTCGTCCGGTTTTTTTTTCACAGTTTTTTTCCAGTTTTTTTTTCGGTTTTTTTTTTATACGTTGTGCTGACTCTCGATCTTTAAATGACGTTATCCCGAGGAGGACACCTAAAGGCGAGCCGTAACGGCCTCATCTTTGGCAAGCTCCTCCGGTTTTTTTTCACAGTTTTTTCTTATTTTTTTTTTTCGATTTTTTCCTGGTTTTTTTTTTTACGATGTGCTGACTCTCGTTCTTTAAATGATGCTATCCCGAGGAGGACACCTAAAGGCGACCGTAATGGCCTCATCTTTGGCAAGCTCCTTCGTTTTTTTTTCACAGTTTTTCCCTTGGTTTTTTTCACAGTTTTTGTCCGATTTTTTTTCGGTTTTTTCCTGGTTTTTCTTTTTTCTTCTTTTTTTTTATGTTTTGCTGACTCTCGTTCTTTAAATGATGCTATCCCGAGGAGGACACCTAATGGCGAGCCGTAATGGCCTCATCTTTGGCAAGCTCCTCCAGTTTTTTTCACAGTTTTTTTTCCTGGTTTTTTTTTCGATCTTTTTTCCGGTTATTTTTTTTTTTTTTTTTTACGTTCTGCTGACTCTCGTTCTTTAAATGACATTATCTTGAGGAGAACAACTAAAGGCGAGCCGTAATGGCCTCATCTTTGGCAAGCTCCTCCGGTTTTTTTCCACAGTTTTTTTCCCAGTTTTTTCCTGGTTTTTTTTTTATTATCTTGTGCTGACCCTCGTTCTTTATATGACGCTATCCCGAGGAGGACACATAAAGGCGAGCCGTAATGTCCTCATCCTTTGCAAGCTCCTCCGGTTTTTTTCACTGTTTTTTTCCCAGATTTTTTCCGGTTTTTTTTTCGGTTTTTTCATGCTTTTTTTTTAACGTTGTGCTGACTCTCGTTCTTTAAAGGACGCTATCTCGAGGAGGACACCAAAAGACGAGCCGTAATGGCCTCATCTTTGGCATGCTCTTCCGATTTTTTTTTCACAGTTTTTTTTCGGGTTTTTTTTTTTTTAACGTTGTGTTGACCCACGTTCTTTAAGTGACGCTATCCCGAGGAGGAAACATAAAGGAGAGCCGTAATGGCCTCATCTTTGGCAAGCTCCTCCGGTTTTTTTCACATTTTTTTTTTCGGTTTTTTTCCGATTTTTTTTTAACGTTGTGCTGACCCTCGTTCTTTATATGACGCTATCCCGAGGAGGACACATAAAGGCGAGCCGTAATGGCCTAATCCTTGGCAAGCTCCTCCGGTTTTTTTAACAGTTTTTTTCCCGATTTTTTTCAGTTTTTTCCTGTTTTTTTTTACGTTGTGCTGACTCTCGTTCTTTAAATGACGCTATCCCGAGGAGGACACCTAAAGGCGAGCCATAATGGCCTCATCATTGGCAAGCTCGTCCGGTTTTTTTTTTCACAGTTTTTTTTCAGTTTTTTTTTCGGTTTTTTTTTTATATGTTGTGCTGACTCTCGATCTTTAAATGACGCTATCCCGAGGAGGACACCTAAAGGCGAGCCGTAACGGCCTCACCTTTGGCAAGCTCCTCCGGTTTTTTTTCACAGTTTTTTCCCGGTTTTTTTCCGATTTTTTTTTTCAATTTTTTCCTGGTTTTTTTTTTACGATGTGCTGACTCTCGTTCTTTAAATGATGCTATCCCGAGGATGACACCTAAAGGCGACCGTAATGGCCTCATCTTTGGCAAGCTCCTTCGTTTTTTTTTTCACAGTTTTTCCCTTGGTTTTTTTCACAGTTTTTTTCCGATTTTTTTTCGGTTTTTTCCTGGTTTTTCTTTTTTCTTCTTTTTTTTTTATGTTGTGCTGACTCTCATTCTTTAAATGACACTATCCCGAGGAGGACACCTAATGGCGAGCCGTAATGGCCTCATCTTTGGCAAGCTCCTCCGGTTTTTTTCACAGTTTTTTTCCTGGTTTTTTTACAATCTTTTTTCTGGGTTTTTTTTTTTTTTTTTTACGTTGTGCTGACTCTCGTTCTTTAAATGACGTTATCCCGAGGAGGACATCTAAAGGCGAGCCGTGATGGCCTCATCTTTGACAAGCTCCTCCGGTTTTTTTCCACAGTTTTTTTCCCGGTTTTTTCCTGGTTTTTTTTTTCTTTTTATCTTGTGCTGACCTCGTTCTTTATATGACGCTATCACGAGGAGGACACATAAAGGCGAGCCGTAATGGCCTCATCCTTGGCAAGCTCCTCCGGTTTTTTTCACAGTTTTTTTCCCAGTTTTTTCGGGTTTTTTTTTTCGGTTTTTCCTTTTTTTTTTACGTTGTGCTGACTCTCGTTTTTTAAATGACGCTATCCTGAGTAGGACACCTAAAGGGGAGCCGTAATGGCTTCATCTTTGGCAAGATCTTCCAATTTTTTTCACAATTTTTTTCCCGGTTATTTTCCGATTTTTTTCCTTTTTTTTCTTTTTTTTTTAACGTTGTGCTGACCCTCGTTCATTATATGACGCTATCCCGAGGAGGACACCTAAAGGCAAGCCGTAATGGCCTCATCTTTGGCAAGCTCCTCCAGTTTTTTTCACAGTTTTTTTCCTGGTTTTTTTCCGATCATTTTTCCGGGTTTTTTTTTTATACGTTCTGCTGACTCTCGTTCTTTAAATGACGTTATCCCGAGGAGGAATCCTAAAGGCGAGCCGTCATGGCCTCATCTTTGGCAAGCTCCTCCGGTTTTTTTCACAGTTTTTTTCCCAGTTTTTTTCCGTTTTTTTTTTTCGGTTTTTCCATGCTTTTTTTTTAACGTTGTGCTGACTCTCGTTCTTTAAATGACGCTATCCCGAGGAGGACACCAAAAGACGAGCCGTAATGGCCTCATCTTTGGCAAGCTCTTCCGGTTTTTTTTTCACAGTTTTTTTTCGATTTTTTTTTTTTTTACCGTTGTGTTGACCCACGTTCTATAAGTGAAGCTATCCCGAGGAGGACACATAAAGGAGAGTCATAATGGCCTCATCTTTGGCAAGCTCCTCCGGTTTTTTTCACATTTTTTTTCCGAGTTTTTTTTTTTTTTTTTTTTTTTTTTTTTTACGTTCTGCTGACTCTCGCTCTATAAATGACGTTATCCCAAGGAGGACACCTAAAGGCGAGCCGTAATGGCCTCATCTTTGGCAAGCTCCTCCGGTTTTTTTCACAGTTTTTTTCCAGTTTTTTTCCGGTTTTTTTTTTTCGATTTTTCCATGCTTTTTTTTTTTAACGTTGTGCTGACTCTCGTTCTTTAAATGACGCTATCCCGAGGAGGACACCAAAAGACGAGCCGTAATGGCCTCATCTTTGGCAAGCTTCTCCGATTTTTTTCACAATTTTTTTCCCGGTTTTTTTCCGTTTTTTTTCGGTTTTTTCCTGGTTCTTTTTTTTTTTTTACGATGTGCTGACTCTCGTTCTTTAAATGACGCTATCTCGAGGAGGACGCCTAAAGGCGAGTCGTAATGGCCTCATCTTTGGCAAGCTCCTCCGGTTTTTTTTTTCAAAGTTTTTTCCAGTTTTTTTTTTTTAAACGTTGTGCTGACTCTCGTTCTTTAAATGACTCTATCCCGAGGATGACACGTAAAGGCGAGCCGTAATGGCTTCATCTTTGGCAAGCTACTCCGGTTTTTTTTCACAATTTTTTCCCCGTTTTTTTCCGATTTTTTTCCATTTTTTTAACGTTGTGCTGACCCTCGTTCTTTATATGACGCTATGCCGAGGAGGACACATAAAAGCGAGCCATAATGGCCTCATCCTTGGCAAGCTCCTCTGGTTTTTTTCACAGTTTTTTTTCCAGTTTTTTTTCGATTTTTTTTTCTGTTTTTTCCTGGGTTTTTTTTACGTTGTGCTGACTCTCGTTCTTTAAATGACGCTATCCCGAGAAGGACACCTAAGGGCTTGCCATAATGGCCTCATCTTTGGCAAGCTCCTCCGGTTTTTTTCACAGTTTTTTTCGATTTTTTTCGGTTTTTTCCTTTTTTTTTTTTACAATGTGCTGACTCTCGTTCTTTAAATGACGCTATCCCGAGGAGGACACCTAAAGGCGAGCCGTAATGGCCTCATCTTTGGCAAGCTCCTCCAGTTTTTTTCACAGTTTTTTTCCCGGTTTTATTTCGGTATTTTCTTGGTTTTTTTTTTACGTTGTGCTGACTCTCGTTCTTTAAATGACGCTATCCCGAGGAGGACACCTAAAGGCGAGTCGTAATGGCTGATGCATTCGCATATTTGTTAGATTAGCTAGTTAGTTTAGTTAGTTCTAGCTTAGTTTCACTCATTTTCTTTGAATTAAACAAGTATTTTTATGAGTTTTGTTTTCATACATAAAAATACCAAGGATCATGTTAATTGTGGCTAATTTCATGCAAATGAGTCAAGGAATGCACACATAAATAAATCTCATGAAGTTGATTGCATTGAGTGCATGAATTGGTGAGACTTTGAAGCAAGTTTCCTTGTTTATGATAGGTGATGCAACAAGAATGCATTGAAGCAAGAATGAAGCAAGCAAGTGGCTAACAACTCATTCAAGAAGAGAAACATGTACGTTGCTAACTTGAAGTTACATTGGAGTGCTTGGCAACAACGCCAAGAAGTAAACTGGGCAAGAAGAAGAGGAGTAGGGCGTTGCTAACGCCAGGAACAAGGGCGTGTTCCTAGGCAACGCCAGGCAGCCCTGGAGAGTGAATATAGAGGAGTTGCACGTTGCCAACTTACACTTCAACTAGAGTGTCCATCAACAATGCCCAACAATACAAGGCAGCCCTGGAGAACACATTTGGGCGTTGCCAACTTGGAGAAAGGGTGAGTGTTTGATGGTAACGCAAGCAAGCAAGGAATTGGGCCAGGGAGGAGCTCGAGGGCTGATGACAAGTCATCATATCCCAGTTTTACTAGCCTTTTTCCTTTGTTTTTATTTGGTTTTATGTACTTTCTTACATCCTAAGAAAGCAATTTGGAATGAAAATGCATAACTTCTTTGAATCAAACAACTACCACGTAATTGATGCTAAATCATGAGGTTTAAGCTAAATTTAATTGATTTTTAATGATTTATAAACCTTGTGAATTTGGTGATACTTTGATTGGTTATTTTGATTATTTGTAGGTGAAGAAAAGAAGAAAAGAAGAAAAGCGTGGCCTAAGAAGTGTGGCTCAAGGAAGAAAAAGTGTGGCCAAGAAGGGAGGAAGTGTGGTGCAACAAACAATGAAGCTCACTCCAAGAGCACCAAGCTCACTAAGTGAGCGCTACACTCACTCCCAGGAGACCAAGGCACAAAGCTCAGCTCACTTTGTGAGCTGAGCACAACATGAGGCCAAGAAACAAGGAAAGAAGAACCAAGCTCAGCTCACAAAGTGAGCATTATCGAGAGCACTAAAGAAATAATTCAAGGAAAATGATTTGCAATTGCATGCTTCAAGACTTGAACCCATGACCAAAGGGGAGGGGGGAGGCGCTACTCACAAAGAAAAATAAGCCAAAATTGGCCAAGTGCACTCCCCAAGGTTCGAACCCCACACCTTGAGGAAGCAAGGAAGCAAGGCAACAAAGAAAAGGGGTAGCGCATGCTTCCCATGGGTTTCGAACCAAGGGCCTTCCCTTGGATGTCCCAGGGCTCAGCTCACTTAGAGAGTTGAGCGCTACTTCTTGATGCATGGGGGCACATCATGACACGGCCAGGGAGTGAGGCACGCAACAAATTGACAAGGCCCATGGTGCATCACACAACAAATTTGACACGGCCAGGGAAGGAGTGGAGCGCGCATGACACGGTCCAAGGGACAGCACAACAAATTGGCACTAAGGCACCTGTGAGCTGAGCTCTCCCCTGATGCATTCCACACAGCACGCTATGCAAGGCCTCACTACACCAAGTCTTCAAGCTCAGCTCACTTTGTGAGCTGAGCATCCCCCTGGAGGCAGATTTCTTCATGGGCTGAAATTCAATTAAAAATCCAACTTAATTCATTTCTTCACCAAATCAAAAGCCCATCCAAATTCCAAAATCCAAGAATAGAAAGTGTATAAATATGAGTTAGTTTGATGTAATTAGGACTTTTTTTTCACACCTCTAGACTTCATTTTGAATTTTCCTTTTTACTTGCATTTTAATTTTGAGCTTTTACTTTTCTTAGAGAATTGGGAAGGAGAGTTGATCTCTCTTCTTCCTTGTTCTTGCTTGAGCACTCTTTACTTTTCTTGCTTTGGATCTTGGGTGAAGAATTGAAGAACTTCTGTTTCAATCTCACCTTGAGATCTTGTTTAATTTTCTGCATAATTGAATTCCACTTTCTGTTTATTGCTTCTGCTTCTACTCTTTCTGCAATTTACATTTTCTTTATTTCCTTTGCAATTGTTCTTGCTGGATCAAGGAAGGATTTGAGATCTAGACTTGTTATCTAGTCTCTTCCACTCCTGAGATCTTGAACCACTTTTAAATTGCTGCAAATTAAGCACTACTTTCCTATTTTTAAATTCTTCAAGGCATTTTACTTTTCTGTTAAGATCTACTTCACTGCACTTAGATTTTCTCTTTTATGTTTAATGAAATTTACTTGTTCTTGTTTAATTTCTGCAATTTCAATTCCCAATCCCTTTTACAATTCAAGCAATTTATATTTCTTGCACTTTAAGCTTCAGCCATTTATATTTCTTGCAATTTAAGTTTCTGCACTTTATATTACTTGCACTTTAAGATTCAGCTTCTTTACTTTTTTTGCTCTTTAGTTTACTGCAATTCCCCCTTTCCCCTTTACATTTCATGCAATTTAGCTTTTGTCAGTCACAAAACACTCAACCAATACTTGATTCGCTTGACTAAATCAACCACTAAGCTAAAATTGCTCAATCCTTCAATCCCTGTGGGATCGACCTCACTCATGTGAGTTATTATTACTTAATGCGACCCGGTACACTTGCCGGTGAGTTTTGGGTGTTTTGGAAAATTTGTTTTTCCACATAAAATATCCATCAAGTTTTTGGCGCCGTTGCCGGGGATTGATTAGATTGACAATGATTAAGTGAAGTGAAGGTCTAGATCAAGCACTTTTTCTTTTCTGTTTCTTTAACTTTTAACTAACACACTAACTGTTTGAATTTTTGCTTAAGCCAACTAACATTTCACTTCAGCCATGGATTGAAGTGTTATTGCCTTTCTGGCGGTGTGTGATTCTTATACTTTGGTTGTATGTCAGGTACAAGGAGAGTTATACCCACTTTTTGTGAACAAGACGAAAGAACCCTCAGAAGATTAAGAAGAGCTAAAAGAGGGAAAAACATTATTGGAGAAGAGGAGTCAGAAGAAGAATTCCAAGATATGGAGGAACACTTAACAAATCCACCAAATGGAACAGAAGGAGCAGCCAATAACAACAATAATCCACCACAGAGAAGAGTTTTGGCTTCCTACACATGTGCAGATCCTAGACATTGTGGGAGTAGCATTCTTACCCCAAATGTTAATGCAAATAACTTTGAACTAAAGCCACAAGTCATCACCTTGGTTCAAAACAATTGTTCTTATAGAGGAGGACCACTTGAAGACCCTAACCAACACTTGTCCACCTTGAGGATTTGTGACACTGTCAAAACCAATGGTGTGCACCCTGACAGTTACAAGCTACTGCTATTTCCATTTTCTCTCAGAGACAAAGCCACTCAATGGTTGGAATCCTTCCCAAGGGACAGCATCAATAATTGGGATGATCTAGTAACCAAGTTCCTTGCCAAGTTTTATCCACCTCAAAGAGTTATTAGATTGAAGACTGAAGTGCAAACATTCACACAAATGGATGCTGAACCTTTGTATGAGGCATGGGAACGATATAAAGCTCTAATCAGAAAATGTCCACCGGGACTGTTCAGTGAGTGGGACAGATTGCAGAATTTCTATGAAGGCTTGACACTGAAATCTCAAGAGGCTTTGGATTATTCAGCAGGAGGCTCTTTACAACTAATGAAAACGGCAGAGGAAGCCCAAAATCTCATTGATATGGTGGCCAACAATCAATATTTCTTTGCTCACCAAAGGCAACGCCAACCGTCACAAAGGAAAGGAGTGATGGAGTTGGAAGGAGTGGACTCAATCCTAGCTCAAAACAAAATGATGCAGCAGCAAATTCAACAATAATTTGAGCAAATGGCCAAGAGGATTGTTAGCCTCCAAGTTGCAGCAGTCAACACAAGCCAACCATCATCCACATGGGGGCAAAATGAAGAAACTCAAGAGGAGCAGCAGCAAGAATAAGTCCAGTACATGCACAACCAAAATTCTGGGCCAAATGAAGTCTATGGTGATACTTACAACCTTTCATGGAAGAACCATCCCAACCTTAGATGGGGAGACAACCATAATCAAACTCAGCAGCCATGGCAGAGAAACTCAAACCAGAACAATAGGAAAAACACAAACCAAAATAACCAACAGAATAATAGCCAAACCACATACAGAAAACCACAAAACACCTACCCCAATTCTAACCATCATCCATCCAATAACCAAGCCTCAAATCAAAACACTTATCCTCAACCCTCAACACCTCACAACCAACCAATCTCACAAGACTCTTAGAGGATTAACAACTTGGAGCTCTTGATAGAAAAGATGATGAAGAATCAAGAGATGACATTGAGGAACCAGGAAGCCTCCATGAAAAATATGGAAAGGCAAATTGGACAACTCTCCAAGCAAATCACCATTGAGAGACCATCAAGCTCACTACCTAGTGACACTATCCCCAATCCAAAAGAGGAGTGCAAGGCAATACAACTAAGGAGTGGAAAAGATCCTGATGAAAAATGAAGAAGCAACTAAGGAGCCAAAGGAAAGTGATAAGAAACAAGCTGAAGAAGAGAAAGCCAATGATGAAGAGGTAACAGCAAGAAAGCAGACCTCAGAAGAGCTCAAAGAAAGGGAAGATCAGGCACAAAAATCAAGGAAAGAGAAGGAAGCAATGAAAGAGCCAACCAAGGAACAAAGGCAGGGAGTGAACTTCACACCACCTCTGCCATATCCTCAAAGATTCAACAAGGAGACTAAGGACCAACACTTCCCAAAATTTCTTGAAATCTTCAAGAAATTAGAAATAAACATTCCACTGGCTGAAGCATTGGAACAAATGCCCCTGTATGCAAAGTTCTTGAAGGAGTTCATCAACAAGAAGAGAAGTTGGCAAGACAAAGAAACTGTGCTTCTCACTGAAGAATGCAGTGCACTCATCAGAAAAGGACTTCCCCCCAAAGTGGAAGACCCTGGAAGTTTCTTCCTACCTTGCACCATTGGAAGCATATTTATCAACAAAGGGATGTGTGACTTAGGAGCAAGCATAAACCTAATTCCATCATCCTTAGTGAAAAAGTTTGGTATAGGGAAGGTGAAACCAATACAGATGTCCTTAGAATTGGTGGACCAGTCAGTAGTATATCCCAAAGGAATGATTGAAAACCTTTTAGTTAAGGTTGGCAAGTTCCTTTTTCCTGCGGACTTTGTAATATTGAACACTGAAGAAGAAGAAAACAATTCAATCATCTTGGGAAGGCCATTTTTGGCCACTGCCAGAGCCATCATAGATATAGAGCAAGGAGATCTGACTCTCAGGATGCACGAGGAAAGCATTATCCTGAAAGTGTTTCCAGAACCACAAGTTAGTGAAGAAAGAGGCAGAGTAGTCAGTGACTGTTTTCCAAGGCAAACAACCAACAACACAGGGGAGCAGAAGAATGAGCATGTGCAAGGAGGAGAAGGACATCAAAAAGGAATCAGGATGATAAACAAGAAGAAAGATGCCACAACCAAAGCTGCTGTCAAGGAAGAAAGGTTAACAAGAAAAAGGAAGAAAAACAAGAAGAAGGCTCACAAAGGGTGGAAGAATAAAAAAATCCCAACTGAAGGATTCTCCAAAGGCGACAAGGTGCAACTAATATATCAGCAGCTGGAAACTGAGGATCACTACACTGTTAACCAAATACTCTCTCTTGAGCATGTGGAAATTGAGCACCAAGGGACAAAGAAGAAGCTCACAGTCAGAGGGGACAAGCTGAGGCACTACAGTCATCAACCACCATAAAAGAAGGGTTCAATGTCAAGCTAGTGACAATAAAAGAGCGCTTGTTGGGAGGCAACCCAACCTGAGGTAGTTTTCTTTTCATAGCTATTTTAATAAAAAGGTCAATTAGCTTTATCTGTATTACAAGAAGCTAAGTTTGGTGTTGCACACCAAAACAATATAAGAGAGAATGAAGGATTCTAAGTTTGGTGTTCCACCAACATACCATCATAAAACATATTCTCACTTCCTGCACAAAGCTAGCTTCAAGCATTCAGATAAACTAGTTGACTATTCTGCTGTTTTCTAGTTATTAGTTTTATTGCTTTTGAAAAAGAAAAAAAAAGAGAGATTTTGCATATAGCTAATTTGTTGCATAAGAAGCATTAGCAAGGAACTAAGTTTGGTGTTCACACACTAAAGTAAGTTCAAGAGCCCACAAATAAGTCTTGCAAATTAGTTGAATACCTAAAGGAGTTGAAAAGCAAGCAACATTTGAGGAGTATGCAGGAAAATAGCCAACAAATCAGGGAACATCTGCATTATGACTTACAAGGAACAAACAGAAGGAAGAATGAAAAGCTGCAACCCAACAGGTTGTATTTATACTTGATCCTTGTTGTTGTGTAATGATTTAATTCAGAGAGTCCTTTATGTCTGGCTGGAATGATCATTTAGTTGCAAGTGGAAGTACATGTTGAAGAAAGCTATCTGCATAAATTTTGCTTGAAAGTTATCTGCATAATAATTGTCATCATCCATCAACTTGAATACTTTGTTTTGTTTTCCCTTGCTGTTTGAATAAAAGAGAGATGTTTGATTTAGAAAAGTAATTGTTCAATGTTGCAAGAGTTAGAATGAAAGTTAGTGGTGGTGTGTGCTTGATTTAATTGATAGCTCATAGAATAAATGCTGCAAAATGACTTGTGACTTGAAGCCTAAGCTAGTTTGCTGCTATGATCTCTCAATTCTTGAAAGTCCCTTGAAAATAAACCAAAACAGAAAGAAAAGGAAGAAGAAAAAGCCAAAAATTGGCAAAGAAACAAACAATAAGGCTAGACACCAATAGCTTGGACCGTAAGACATATGCCTGTGGTGTTTGTGTACTAGGATATGCTTGGACAAGTAAGTTCTAAGGAGTATTTTAAAACTTGGCAACTTAGATCAACTGATTTGGGATTGCCAACTGAAAGTCCACAATAAAGAGCAACCTAGCTACAAAACATTTAGTTATCCAAAGAGATGCTGGGCATCAATGATCCTAGGAGGAAAAAGGTGAGCCATGTGTCTGTGGTGAAGAAATGTTGAGTGAAATTAAGCCAAAGGCCACTGCAACATTTGCCACCAAGCCTTCAATAAGAAATAAGCTCTGAAATGCAAAATAAAGAAGAAAAAGCTAACAAGGGAAATAAGCAAAAAGGTAAGGAATCATAGCAGCAACCTTGGTGAACCCTTAAGAAAACATAGTTTGTTTTGGCAGCAAGTAATAAATGAGCTACTTTTGATCTGCATAAAACCCCATAGACCAAATTCAACTATCTGCTTAATAAGAACATATATACTTATCTATTTCATTCTATCTTCTCTTATGTTTGATGCTCGCTTGGGGACAAGCAAGTTTTAAGTTTGGAGTTGTGATGACAAGTCATCATATCCCAGTTTTACTAGCCTTTTTCCTTTGTTTTTATTTGGTTTTATGCACTTTCTTACATCCTAAGAAAGCAATTTGGAATGAAAATGCATAACTTCTTTGAATCAAACAACTACACGTAATTGATGCTAAATCATGAGGTTTAAGCTAAATTTAATTGATTTTTAATGATTTATAAACCTTGTGAAATTGGTGATACTTTGATTGGTTGTTTTGATTATTTGTAGGTGAAGAAAAGAAGAAAAGAAGAAAAGCGTGGCCTAAGAAGTGTGGCTCAAGGAAGAAAAAGTGTGGCCAAGAAGGGAGGAAGTGTGGTGCAACAAACCATGAAGCTCACTCCAAGAGCACCAAGCTCACTAAGTGAGCGCTACACTCACTCCCAGGAGACCAAGGCACAAAGCTCAGCTCACTTTGTGAGCTGAGCACAACATGAGGCCAAGAAACAAGGAAAGAAGAACCAAGCTCAGCTCACAAAGTGAGCATTATCGAGAGCACTAAAGAAATAATTCAAGGAAAATGATTTGCAATTGCATGCTTCAAGACTTGAACCCATGACCAAAGGGGAGGGGGGAGGCGCTACTCACAAGGAAAAATAAGCCAAAATTGGCCAAGTGCACTCCCCAAGATTCGAACCCCACACCTTGAGGAAGCAAGGAAGCAAGGCAACAAAGAAAAGGGGCAGCGCATGCTTCCCATGGGTTTCGAACCAAGGGCCTTCCCTTGGATGTCCCAGGGCTCAGCTCACTTAGAGAGCTGAGCGCTACTTCTTGATGCATGGGGGCACATAATGACACGGCCAGGGAGTGAGGCACGCAACAAATTGACAATGCCCATGGTGCATCACACAACAAATTTGACACGGCTAGGGAAGGAGTGAAGCGCGCATGACACGGTCCAAGGGGCAGCCCAACAAATTGGCACTAAGGCACCAATGCTCAGCTCACAAAGTTTGTGAGCTGAGCTCTCCCCTGATGTATTCCACACAGCACGCTATGCAAGGCCTCACTACACCAAGTCTTCAAGCTCAGCTCACTTTGTGAGCTGAGCATCCCCCTGGAGGCAGATTTCTTCATGGGCTGAAATTCAATTAAAAATCCAACTTAATTCATTTCTTCACCAAATCAAAAGCCCATCCAAATTCCAAAATCCAAGAATAGAAAGTGTATAAATAGGAGTTAGTTTGATGTAATTAGGACTTTTTTTTCACACCTCTAGACTTCATTTTGAATTTTCCTTTTTACTTGCATTTTAATTTTGAGCTTTTACTTTTCTTAGAGAATTGGGAAGGAGAATTGATCTCTCTTCTTCCTTGTTCTTTCTTGAGCACTCTTTACTTTTCTTGCTTTGGATCTTGGGTGAAGAATTGAAGAACCTCTGTTTCAATCTCACCTTGAGATCTTGTTTAATTTTCTGCATAATTGAATTCCAATTTCTGTTTATTGCTTCTGCTTCTACTCTTTCTGCAATTTACATTTTCTTTATTTCCTTTGCAATTGTTCTTGCTGGATCAAGGAAGGATTTGAGATCTAGACTTGTTATCTAGTCTCTTCCACTCCTGAGATCTTGAACCACTTTTAAATTGCTGCAAATTAAGCACTGCTTTCCTGTTTTTAAATTCTTCAAGGCATTTTACTTTTCTGTTAAGATCTACTTTACTACACTTAGATTTTCTCTTTTATGTTTAATGCAATTTACTTGTTCTTATTTAATTTCTGAAATTCCAATTCCCAATCCCTTTTACAATTCAAGCAATTTATATTTCTTGCACTTTAAGCTTCAGCCATTTATATTTCTTGCAATTTAAGTTTCTGCACTTTATATTACTTGCACTTTAAGATTCAGCTTCTTTACTTTCTTTGCTCTTTAATTTACTGCAATTCCCCCTTTCCCCTTTACATTTCATGCAATTTAGCTTCTGTCAGTCACAAAACACTCAACCAATACTTGATTCGCTTGACTAAATCAACCACTAAGCTAAAATTGCTCAATCCTTCAATCCTTGTGGGATCGACCTCACTCATGTGAGTTATTATTACTTGATGCAACCTGGTACACTTGCCGGTGAGTTTCGGGTGTTTTGGAAAATTCGTTTTTCCACAAAAAATATCCATCAAAGGCGTTGCCAACGTGGGAATGTATAGGTGTTCTTCAAGGCAATGCTGAGCTAGAAGATTTTGTCCAGCCCAAGGAAGCTCGAGCACGTTGCCAACGCCAGCTTCCAAAGGCGTGTTTAGAGACAACGTAGCAAGCACAAAGCTCAAGCACGTTGCCAACTCCATGATGCATGGACGTGTTTGATGGAAATGCCAACGACATAGGCAATTCAAGGCAACCCAGGGAAGAAGCTCGAGCACGTTGCCAACGTGCTGCTTCACTAGAGTGTTTAGAGGCAACGCCAGGGAGGAAAGCTTGGAAGGAGGCAATCCTGGAGAGCACGTTGCCAACGTGCTGCTTCACTAGTGTGTTTGAAGACAACATCAAGACTTGGCCCAGGAAGGAGAGAAGCTGGCGTTGCCAACGCCAGGAACAAGAGACGTGTTCCAAGGCAACGCAGCAAGCCTTGGATCTCCACCCATTGATCACGTTGCCAACGCCAGCCTTCATTGGCGTGTTTGGCAACAACTCAAGGCAGCTTGGATGATGCCTCTCCAACTCAAGCACGTTGCCAACGCCAGGAAACATAGGCGTGTTCAATAACAACGCCAAGCAGCAAGCATGGAGCCTTGAGGAAGGCTCGAGCACGTTGCCAACTCCAGGAAGAGTTGGAGTGTTTTGTGACAACGCCAAGCAAGGAGGCTGTCCAGGAAAGGAAGCCAACGTTGCCAACGTGCATTAAGGCTAGCGTTATTGGCAAAAACGCCAAGCCATTGGGCCAGAAGCATTATGAATGAACTCCTCCTTCCATGCTTAGCAACATTTCTTCCATTGAACCAGGAATTCAACAAAGAGAAAGCCCACATTGCTAGCCCAAATTAAAGATCTCTGAAGGAGTTTTAGGAGTAGTATAAATAGAGAAGAGTTTGGTACTTTTGAGGACTCTTGACTTTTATTTTTTAGCAATTTTTACTCTTAGACACTTTTACTTTCACACTTAGAGGTTTTTTTTGTTTTCACTGCTTCTCAACCATATTCTATTTTGTTTTTCTTGCCACTTTGAATTAGAGTTTTAAGAACTTTTTCTTCTTCATTCTTTTCTACTCAATTTTAATGTTTACTATTGCAATTGTTGTTGAAATGGGAGCTATGACTCACTAAACCCCACTTTCATTAGAGGGAAGAGCTCTGCTTGTTTGAATGAATTGATAACTCTTCTCCTCCTTCTTAATTCAAGTGGTTAATCCAAGAGGAAACTCTTGTTCTTCAAAGATTCAATCACCATCGAGAGAGGGATTAATCTATATGAATTATGTGATGAATTTGAGAAAGGAGCTACATAATTCAGTTTAGAGTTCATCCTTTTATGATTTCCTTGATCAATACACTTTGGTTGGTATGTGAGATGTAACTTCCCTTAGTTGAGATTCTGGAAGTTGTGTGGCTTGGATTAGGAATTGAACTTCATCTCTTCTCATGAACAATTAGATCGCGAGAGTGGCAATTGGTTGTGTTGAGAGAAATTGAGTTACCAAGAGATTGGGACTCAATTACCCACAATTTGCCATGGATCTATACCCATGATTGAGAAGGAATTGATCAACATCAATTCAGGAGAATTTGCATCTCTGATCCCTAATGATCCTCTCCATCATCAATTCTCATTTCTTTTGCTCTTTAGTTGTTTGAATACCCATTACCCAATTCCCTTCTACATTCTTGCAATTCATTATTCTCGTCATTTACATTCTGTTTCTATATTTCTTGCTATTTACTCTTGTGCTCTTTAAAATTCTGCAATCTTTACTTTTTTACAATTTATCTTTAATGTCATTTAAGTTTCTTGCATTTTAAGTTTCAGTTATTTACTTTCATCTTCTTTCTTTCTCTCTTCTAATTCTTGAAATTCCTTGCCATTTAAATTCTTGCAATTATGTTCAAAAATCACAAATCTCATGAAATCAAAACCATGTTTACTTGACTAAATCTACCATTTAACTAAAGTTGCTTAATCTACCAATCTCCGTGGGATCGACTTCACTCTTAGTGAGTTTTATTACTTGATACGACTCGGTATACTTGCCGGTCATTACGTGAAATTAATTTTTTACGTATCAACCAAAACCACTCATCCAACCATTCCCGCAACACACACAACCAAAACCACTCATCCAACAACGCTAACCAATACAAGAAACCACAAAACACATATCAACCACCTCACCACAATCCACAAACTCATCAAAATAGCATTCTCGCACCAACATCTAACCCCCAAAACTACCACACTACCCCCACAAACAACTTCCAGCAACCACATTCCACCCCCATCATACCACCAATTGACCATCATGAAAGTAGACTTTCAAGTCTTGAGGCAGCCCTACAAGCAATTGCTCAGTCCACTCAAAGCTTGATCAAAGTGCAAGAGAGAAATGAAGCCACCATGAAGAGCCTTGAACAGCAAGTGGGACAATTGGCTAAACAAGCTGAACGGCCGACCAATGTCCTCCCAAGTGACACAGTACCCAACCCAAGAGAAGAATGCAAAGCTCTTCAATTGAGAAATGGCAAAGTAATTGGAGAAAGTTCTAACAAGGAACCAACAAAACTCAAGAAGCAAGGCACAGCAAGCAAGCAAGATGAGGACAAGATATTAACACCTCAAGAAAGCAAAGAAGATGAAAAGCCACAAAGCAAGACACTCACTCAAAACAACCACTCCAACAACAAGGAGGATATGAAGCCACAACAGGAGAACAAGAATGAAGGAGTAAAAGCCTATATACCCAAGCTTCCATATCCAACAAGGATACACAAAGGAACGAAAGATCAACAATTCCCAAGGTTCTTGGAAATCTTTAAGAAACTTGAAATCAACATCCCATTGGCGGAGGCCTTGGAACAAATGCCACTATATGCAAAGTTTCTTAAAGAGTTGATCTCCAAGAAGAGAAGTTGGCAAGAGAAAGAAACAGTAATTCTCACTCAAGAGTGTAGTGCCATTATTCAAAGGGGACTGCCACCAAAACTCAAGGATCTAGGCAGCTTCCTCATACCATGCACAATTGGGAGTATAGCCATTGACAAATCACTCTGTGACCTAGGAGCAAGCATTAACTTAATGCCCCTTACCATGATGAAGAAAATGATGATAGAGGAATTGAAACCCACAAGGATGTCACTCCAACTTGCTGACAGATCTATCAAAATACCAAATGGTGTAGTTGAGAACCTCTTGGTGAAAGTGGAGAACTTCATATTCCCAGCTGATTTTGTGGTCCTAGATATGGACGAAGAGGGGAGCAACTCAGTTATACTTGGAAGACCCTTTTCAGCTATAGCTAGAACAATCATTGATGTGGAAAAGGGAGAGATGATTTTCAGAGTACATGATGAGCAAATGACCATAAATGTATTTAAAGTAATGCAACACCCCGTTAAGAAAGAGAGTTGCATGAGGATTGATATGGTGGACTCTCTGGTTGAAGAAGTACTTGAACTGAACCATCAAGTGAAACAGGAGGAAGTCCATGACATCCAAGGACAAGAAGAGAACAAATTGGAAACACCGGAGGAACCAAGTGAAGCTAAGAAAGAAGAGGCACCACAACAAGAGTTGAAACCACTATCCCCTCATCTTAAATATGCATTCCTTAGTGAAAAGGACAGCTTCCCAGTGATCATCAATTCTACATTGAGTGCTGAGGAAGAAGAAAAGCTACTTGTAGTTTTGAGAGCTCACAAAGAAGCATTGGGATGGACCATTGATGACTTGAAAGGCATAAGCCCTGCCATATGCATGCACAAAATACTCTTGGAGGAAAATTCTAAACCAGTAGTACAACCTCAGAGAAGATTGAATCCTACAATGAAAGAGGTAGTCCAAAAAGAAGTACTGAAGCTATGTAAAGCTGGGATTATTTACCCCATCTCTGATAGTCCATGGGTTAGCCCAGTTCAAGTAGTATCCAAGAAAGGTGGGATGACTGTCATTGTCAATGAGAAGAATGAGCTTATTCCAACAAGAACAGTGACTGGATGGAGGATGTTCATTGACTATAGGAGGCTGAATGATGCCACACAAAAGGACCATTTCCCCCTTCCTTTCATTGACCAGATGCTGGAAAGCTGGCCATGCCTATTACTGTTTCCTTGACGGATACTTTGGATATAACCAAATCATAGTTGATCCTATGGATCAAGAGAAGACTTCCTTTACCTGCCCTTTTGGAGTCTTTGCTTACAGGAGAATGCCATTCGGACTGTGTAATGCCCCAGCTACCTTTCAAAGATGCATGCTATCAATCTTCTCGGACATGGTAGAAAAAATTATTGAAGTCTTTATGGATGATTTCTCTGTCTTTGGTGATTCTTTCAATACTTTCTTGCACCATCTTACCCTAGTCTTGAAGAGGTGCCAAGAAACCAATTTGGTTTTAAACTGGGAGAAATGCCATTTCATGGTACCCGAAGGCATTGTTCTTGGTCACAAAATTTCAAGAGAGGGTATAGAGGTTGACAAGGCAAAAGTGGAAATTATAGAAAAATTTCCTTTACCAACTAGTGTGAAAGCTGTTAGAAGCTTCTTGGGGCATGCTGGATTCTATAGAAGATTCATCAAAGATTTTTCTAAAATAGCAAAGCCACTAAGCAATCTGCTGGTGGTAAATAACCCTTTCCTCTTTGATGATGAATGTAAACATGCCTTTGAAACTCTAAAAGCCAAGCTCACCACAGCACCAATCATCACACCCCCAAGTTGGGGATTGCCTTTTGAACTCATGTGTGATGCAAGTGACCTTGCAATTGGTGCTGTGTTGGGGCAGAGGAAGGAAAAGAAGCTTCATGTTATCTACTATACAAGTAAAGTGTTGAATGAAACTCAAAGAAATTACACTACAACAGAGAAAGAGCTGCTAGCTGTGGTATATGCTTTTGATAAGTTTAGACAATATTTGATTGGATCTAAAGTTTTAGTATATACTGACCATGCTGCTCTTAAGTATCTTATGTCAAAACAGGATGCCAAACCAAGGCTAATCAGATGGATACTACTCCTACAAGAGTTTGACATTGAGATAAAGGATAGAAAGGGTAGTGAAAATCAAGTTGCTGACCACCTGGGTGCCACAAGATACATGTCAAGACAATCTTCAATCAATAAATGAGGAATTTCCAGATGAGCACCTCTTGCAGATTCAACATGTTCCTTGGTTCGCAGACATGGCCAACTACAAGACAGGAAGAATCATCCCACAAGAATACACAAAACAGCAAGTCAAGAAGTTGTTACATGAGGCCAAGTTCTTCTTCTGGGATGAGCCATTTCTATTCAAAAAATGCCCAGATGGAATGATAAGAAGGTGTGTACTGGAGGTTGAGATGAAGGACATACTATGGCATTGTCACAACTCAAGCTATGGTGGCTATTTTGGAGCTGAAAAAACTGCTGCAAAGGTGCTTCAAAGTGGCTTCTACTGGCCTTCCATCTTCAAGGATGCTAGAGGCTTTGTGATCCATTGCAATGAATGTCAAAGAACAGGAGGTTTGACAAGGAAAAATGAGATGCCTCAGAAGTTCATTTTGGAAGTGGAACTCTTTGATTTGTGGGGAATAGACTTCATGGGACCCTTTCCTCCATCCTACACATTCAAATACATTTTGGTGGCAGTGGAGTATGTTTCAAAATGGGTAGAAGCAATAGCCACCACTACATGTGATACCAATGTGGTGTTGCAATTCCTAAAGAGAAACATCTTCACAAGATTTGGAGTGCCCAAGGGACTTACAAGTGATAGAGGAAGCCACTTCTGTAACAAGCAACTAAATTCTCTACTCCACAAATATGGAGTTACTCACAAAGTAGCCACACCTTATCACCCACAGACAAATGGGCAAGCTGAACTTGCTAACAGAGAGCTAAAGAGGATCCTGGAAAAAACTGTGGAAGCAACAAGAAAGGACTGGGTTCGGAAGCTGGATGATGCACTTTGGGCATACAGAAAAACTTTCAAAACGCCCATAGGAAAATCTCCATTTCAGCTGGTGTATGGGAAGGCATGCCATCTCCCTGTGGAGCTTGAACACAAGGCCTTTTGGGCCACCAAACTTTTGAATTTAGATGCTCAAGCAGCAGGAGAAAAGAGGTTACTACAACTCAATGAATTAGAGGAATTTAGATTGGAGGCATATGAAAATGCCAGAATATACAAAGAAAGAGCAAAAAGGTGGCATGACACGAGGATCTCCTAAAGAACATTCGAACCAGGCTAAAAAGTGTTGCTATTCAACTCAAGGTTGAAGATTTTCCCTGGAAAGCTCAGATTTAGATGGACTGGTTCATATACCATCACCAAAGTATCTCCTCATGGCTATGTGGAATTACTTGATGAAGCTTCAAAACAGACCTTCACAGCCAATGGACATAGGGTGAAACTTTATCTTGGTGGCCCCTGGAGCAAGGAAGAAAATGTGCACTTACTAACATGAGCAAAAGAGCTACAATGTCAAGCTAAGGACGATAAACAAGCGCTTCATGGGAGGCAACCCATGCACAAGAGTCTTTTATTTTCATGCTTTAGTGATAATAAAGAGTGAACTAGCATATAGTGTATGCAAAGAACTAAGTTTGGTGTGACCAATCTCAAAATAATTGTAAAATTTTTACAACACTTAGTCACAAACTAAGTTTGGTGTCCACACATACACGAAAATGCTAGACCATAGAGCAACAGTGTAGTTATTTCTTTTATTAATATGGAAACAATAAAAAAAATATGTATTTTTTTAGATAATATCATCGTAATTTGTTGGCATATGTTAAGACACTTCAAGAATCTCACTGTTTTGAAATTTTGTTGCAGGGAAGTGAAAGAAAGAAGTGATGGGGAATCCTTGAAGAGAAGTCACGAACACACAAGGAAAAGAAAGTCACATAGGTCTTAAATTATGTGCATTGAGGAAAACACCTTAGCATGCATTAGGCAAAGAAGTTTCATTTTCCCCATGCCTTGACCGAACATTCAAAACCAGTCCCCCATCATAAATATCACTTTAACTACTGATGAGTTATTTTGGTGAGAAACGAATCTCTTCCAAAACATCACAAAACTAACCGGCAAGTGTACCGGGTCGTATCAAGTAATAAAAACTCACGGGAGTGAGGTCGATCCCACAAGGATTGAAGGATTGAGCAATTTTAGTTTAGTGGTTGATTTAGTCAAGCGAATCAAGTGTTGGTTGAGTGATTTGTGACTTGCAGAATGTAAATTGCATGAAATTAAAGAAAGCAGGGAATTAAATTGCTGAATCTTAAAGAACAAGAAATTAAATGGCAGAAACTTAAAGTGCAAGAAATGTAAATTGCGGAATCTTAAAGTGCAAGAAATATAAATTGCTTGAAATGTAAAGGGGATTGGGATGTGGATTTGCAGAATTTAAACAAAGAAAAACTAAATTGCATCAAACAGAAGAGGGAAGGGGAATTGGGATTGAACCGGAAACAAAGCAGTAAAGTAAATGAACATAAGAGGCAGTAAACAGGGAATTGAAATGAGAATTTCAGATCTCAGGACCCAGAGACTAGAAAACCAAGTCTAGATCTCAATGCCTTCCTAGATCCAATACGAACAATGGCAAGGAAATTGTAAATTGCAAAGAAAAGAGATGAAGAACAATGAACCGGAAATGAAATTCAATTAACAGTAAAATAAAGAAACAGAGAGATCTAAGATTGAAATTGAAACAGAATTTCTTCAATTCTCCAATCCAAGATCCAAGACAAAAGTAAAATGAAATTGCAAGTAAAAGGAAACAAAGAAATTCAAGTTCACTCTGTAACAAAAGCTTCCCAAAAACTATTCTGAAAATTCTAAAAGGAAAGCTCTAAAAGAAAACTCTCCAGCCAAAGCTCTTCGAAAACTATTATGAAAATTCTAAAAGGAAAGCTCTAAAAGAAAACTCTCCAGCCAAAAAGCTCCCTCAACAAATTGAATTCTATCCTATTTATACACTTTTCCAAAATGATCTTCAAGCCTTGAGTTGGGCCTTTGTTCTTGGTGGAATTGGGTTGAAAGAGGCCTTGGTTGATTGCTCTTGAAGATTGAAGAAGAACCGAAGTGAACCAATTGAACCGGAAATGGAGTTAGCCAACGTTGGTCTTCAACGTTAGGGTCAAAGTTAGGGGTCTAACTTTGACCCTAACTTTTCATATCAGCAAACCACATTCTTCTGGTTTAGACGTTGGCGCCAACGTTAGGGGTCTAACTTTGACCCTAACGTTGGCCTTGCTTGGTGTGATTGGTGCCAACGTTAGCCTCCACGTTAGGGGGCTAACGTTGGCGCAAACGTTGCCTACTCCCCCATTGTGATTTAAGTGCCAACGTTAGCCTCCAAGTTAGGGGGCTAACGTTGGCGCAAACGTTGGTAGCCCAGGGAGAAACTCTCAAGTTCCAACGTTAGCCTCCAAGTTAGGGGGCTAACGTTGGAGCTAACGTTGGCTACTTCCAAAGAGTGATTCATATGCCCAACGTTAGCCTCCAAGTTAGGGGGCTAACGTTGGGGCTAACTTCATGCAACCCGGTTCAATTTTCACTTATTCCATTGTCCTCTCTTCACTCCTAGCCATTCCTCTTTGCTTCAACCTTTCTCCAAGCCTTCTTCACCTATCATTGATCAACCAAACTAATCAAAGTTTTGCTCAAAATCATGAGGTATTCAATCTTCCACAATATGCAACAAATATAGTTCAAAACCTCATGAAATGGCATGAATTCACATATGGTTGGTTCAATCAAGGGAAACATGAAAATCTACTCAATTAGCTTGCTTGTAGCTTAAGAAAGTGCATAATTCTAATGAAAACAAAAGAAAAAGACTAGCTAAAATGGGCTAGGATGACTTGTCATCACAACACCAAACTTAAAGCTTGCTTGTCCCCAAGCAAGAAATAGATTTATGCTCCAAGGTTCTTTCAATTAAGATGGATTGAGGAACACTTGTAAAGTGCAGTGAGTGAAGTGATCAAGTATCAGTGGGGTGAACTCTAAATCATATGCTCATGCAAGGGTTTCAGTGCTCACTAGTCCTTACATATTGGGAGTCGTAGGTCTTAGGATTTTCATCCAAATGGTACCATGGAGATCTCTTTATGTGTAATCACCTTGAAGCAGCTTATAGTTTCTGTGCCTTGGTCTCGACTCTAAGTATCATGTCTCAAAGCGGCTCTTTAGATAAGCTTTCAATCAATACTCCTAAACCAGTTGGTTTTAAGGTATTAGGTGTTAAAGCACCCCTAAGGATTTACTTGCTCAAGCCTCTTTCCTTGACACACTTCAACCACAAGCATTTTACTAGGCTAACAACTCTTTGAGTCATTGTTTCTTCTTTCTTTTCTGCCTAGTAATTGATGCTCAGAGCCTTGGACCATGTTCTTTTTGTTTTTGTATTTTCTTTTCTTTCTTTTGTTTTGTTTGCTGCTTCTTGGATCAATAGATTTTTGAGAATCTCCACAATACTTCTTTGAACTTCATGTCCCGCCTATGAGCTCCCATGCAAGTTTTCACAAGCATGCAACCTCAGTACAAAATCGTATAACCAGAACCACCACTTCTCCTAATCTTTTGCTTGCCTCAAAATTGTTTAATTCCTCAATCCTTCTTTTCAAAGAACTTTCATGTGATGCATTTCTTGGAAATTGAGTGCAAACAAGTTTTGAAGATAAGAATGTTGTGAATGATCAAACATCTTGCTTATTGAATTATAAAGAAAGAAATTATACTATGTATGCAGGCAGGGGTAAATAGAAAAGAAACTATACTATGCAGACAGGCAGGGTAGATCAGGATACAATCCAACTCTCAATCACAGCAATATTTAATGCAAAACAATGACTTAACAATACAACCTGTTGAAGTTTACTTTCTTTCCTTCTTCTCATCATCATCATTGCTGGCCTTCATGTTCATCTTTTGTTTCTTTGGTTGATGATGCTTAATCCTTCCAACAGTTTGTATGGACCTCTGCAATGATATTGAAAGTTGCTTGTTCCCCAAGCACTTGAAAAATGGTTAGCTTGCATGATTTATTTGTGGCTTTTGTACTTACTTTGGTGTGGGCACACCAAACTTAGTACCTTGCCAATGCATTAGATTAACCATGTGTAAAACTCTTTTTCTTTTTCAAAAATGACAAAACTGAAAACTAGGAAACAGCAGAATAGTTAACTAGTTTATACAACATGCTTGAAGCCAGCATTATGCAGAAATTGAGAATGTGTTTTATGATGGGATTTTGGTGAAACACCAAACTTAGAATCTTTCATTCTCCCTTAGATTGTTTTGGTGTGCAACACCAAACTTAGCTTCTTGCAATATAGATAAAACTAATTAACCTTTTTATTAAAATAGCTATGAAAAGAAAACTACCTCAGGTTGGGTTGCCTCCCAACAAAGCGCTTCTTTATTGTCACTAGCTTGACATCCTTCATTCTTTGATCATGGAGGCTGAAAATCATAGTGCCTCAGCTTTTCTCCTCTCACTATGGACTTCCTTACTGTCTCCTCCATTTCTTGGTGCCCTTCTTCAGAAATTCCAGAGATGGAGAACTCTCTCTTAGTTCATGTCATACAACCAAAACAGCAAAGATGCACAGAGCATTCTGTAGCTTGAGTGCAGTGGGGGTTAGTAGAGACAAAGTCTCAAACAGTTAGTGTGCAAGTCAAAAATTAAAGAAACAGAAAAGAAAAAATGCTTGATCTAGATCACCACCTCACTTAATCATTGTCAATCTATTCAATCCCCGGCAACGGCGCCAAAAACTTGATGAGTTATTTTGGTGAGAAACGAATCTCTTCCAAAACATCACAAAACTAACCGGCAAGTGTACCGGGTCGTATCAAGTAATAAAAACTCACGGGAGTGAGGTCGATCCCACAAGGATTGAAGGATTGAGCAATTTTAGTTTAGTGGTTGATTTAGTCAAGCGAATCAAGTGTTGGTTGAGTGATTTGTGACTTGCAGAATGTAAATTGCATGAAATTAAAGAAAGCAGGGAATTAAATTGCTGAATCTTAAAGAACAAGAAATTAAATGGCAGAAACTTAAAGTGCAAGAAATGTAAATTGCGGAATCTTAAAGTGCAAGAAATATAAATTGCTTGAAATGTAAAGGGGATTGGGATGTGGATTTGCAGAATTTAAACAAAGAAAAACTAAATTGCATCAAACAGAAGAGGGAAGGGGAATTGGGATTGAACCGGAAACAAAGCAGTAAAGTAAATGAACATAAGAGGCAGTAAACAGGGAATTGAAATGAGAATTTCAGATCTCAGGACCCAGAGACTAGAAAACCAAGTCTAGATCTCAATGCCTTCCTAGATCCAATACGAACAATGGCAAGGAAATTGTAAATTGCAAAGAAAAGAGATGAAGAACAATGAACCGGAAATGAAATTCAATTAACAGTAAAATAAAGAAACAGAGAGATCTAAGATTGAAATTGAAACAGAATTTCTTCAATTCTCCAATCCAAGATCCAAGACAAAAGTAAAATGAAATTGCAAGTAAAAGGAAACAAAGAAATTCAAGTTCACTCTGTAACAAAAGCTTCCCAAAAACTATTCTGAAAATTCTAAAAGGAAAGCTCTAAAAGAAAACTCTCCAGCCAAAGCTCTTCGAAAACTATTATGAAAATTCTAAAAGGAAAGCTCTAAAAGAAAACTCTCCAGCCAAAAAGCTCCCTCAACAAATTGAATTCTATCCTATTTATACACTTTTCCAAAATGATCTTCAAGCCTTGAGTTGGGCCTTTGTTCTTGGTGGAATTGGGTTGAAAGAGGCCTTGGTTGATTGCTCTTGAAGATTGAAGAAGAACCGAAGTGAACCAATTGAACCGGAAATGGAGTTAGCCAACGTTGGTCTTCAACGTTAGGGTCAAAGTTAGGGGTCTAACTTTGACCCTAACTTTTCATATCAGCAAACCACATTCTTCTGGTTTAGACGTTGGCGCCAACGTTAGGGGTCTAACTTTGACCCTAACGTTGGCCTTGCTTGGTGTGATTGGTGCCAACGTTAGCCTCCACGTTAGGGGGCTAACGTTGGCGCAAACGTTGCCTACTCCCCCATTGTGATTTAAGTGCCAACGTTAGCCTCCAAGTTAGGGGGCTAACGTTGGCGCAAACGTTGGTAGCCCAGGGAGAAACTCTCAAGTTCCAACGTTAGCCTCCAAGTTAGGGGGCTAACGTTGGAGCTAACGTTGGCTACTTCCAAAGAGTGATTCATATGCCCAACGTTAGCCTCCAAGTTAGGGGGCTAACGTTGGGGCTAACTTCATGCAACCCGGTTCAATTTTCACTTATTCCATTGTCCTCTCTTCACTCCTAGCCATTCCTCTTTGCTTCAACCTTTCTCCAAGCCTTCTTCACCTATCATTGATCAACCAAACTAATCAAAGTTTTGCTCAAAATCATGAGGTATTCAATCTTCCACAATATGCAACAAATATAGTTCAAAACCTCATGAAATGGCATGAATTCACATATGGTTGGTTCAATCAAGGGAAACATGAAAATCTACTCAATTAGCTTGCTTGTAGCTTAAGAAAGTGCATAATTCTAATGAAAACAAAAGAAAAAGACTAGCTAAAATGGGCTAGGATGACTTGTCATCAACTACTCCAACCATATTCATCAAACCTCACTCATATATACCCTTCTCCATCACCCCATTTCATCAATTTACCTCAACCGAATTCACATTCAACTTTTAAATCATCCTTGCTTTGCAGATTTTAGCTTTGAACCTATGTTTTGCTCAACAAAACTTAGAGTGCATTAACTCCCCCTAGCCTACCCGAACCACCCTCTTCCCTCTCACAATCACTTTCTAGCTTGTATGCTTTACCATGTCACCATATCTATCTACACCCTCTTCATAAACATTTTATTCATGCTTGAGGACAAGCATTCATCTAAGTTTGGTGTTGGAAGATTTGACCCTTGCAATTGAATTTCAATGGCCTCATCATCAAGAGCTAGGAGAGAAGATGAAGGACAAAGCCACTTTGATCATAGGAGATTCAAATCCAAACACAATGAGCGCATCTTTAGTTGGATGTCAGGCAAAGATGTTGTCCCGGAGTTACCTTTCAAGCTAAGAAAGGGGAAATATTCTGAAATACAAAAAATAATTAGGAAGAGGGGATGGGAGCTTCTCTGTAACCAACCTCAAGAAGTGAGCATGCTTCTCATCCATGAGTTTTACACTAATGTGATAAGAGAATTTGATGATGAAGAGCCATACATATGCTATGTAAGAGGGGTGACTATTGACTTTAGTCCAAACGCCATCAACAGGGTGCTAAAGGTCAAACCAAAACGGTTCAAACAAGCTAGCTATGAGGAAAGGGTTAAAAATGATCCAAGATATGTGGATGTGCTAAGTGACTTATGCAGAGTAGGCACAGATTGGGTGTTGGATTCACATGGACAACCACTCAAACTCAGGAGAGGTGATCTCATACCTCAAGCAAAAGGATGGCATGACATAGTGAGGAGATCATTGATCTCTACTTCAAATAATTCCGAAGTGACAGTGAATAGAGCAATAATGATCCACTGCATAATGAAAGGAGGGGAGATCAATGTTGGAGAAATTATAGCCAAGAACATCATTGACATAGCTCAAAAGGTCAAACAGGACAGCTGGCTAGGATATCCTAGTACTATTCTGTGCTTATGTGAAGAAGCTAGAGTACCTCTTGAAGAATTTGAAGAAACTGACGTGGTCTCTATTGGAAAACCTCTCACCAGGGAAAGGTTGGAATTTGTCACCACAACCCAATTGGAGAGGCAACCTTTAGCAAGAAAAAAGAAAAGGAAAGAAGCAAGACAAGAAGAAGAGCCCCAAGAAATGGAAGATACAAGTACCTTGAACATGAATCAACTCCAAGCCGCTTTGGAAGGAATCTCTGGGCAATATTCACAAATTCAAAGGAGCCAAGAGGAACAAGCTCAACAACAAAGGGACCTTTGGCAGGTAATGAATCAGTAAAGAGAAGTTCAAGTTCAATGGATGAGTCAGCAAAATAAATATCAAACACACATGATGGAACTACAACAAGAACAATATGCCAAGATGTATGAAGCCATCAACAATTCAACTGTTGAACACGAAAGATCCATGGAAAAGGTAATACAAGAACAAGCTCAACTAAGGAAAGAGCAAGCTCAACAAAGGGAGCTCCTCCATAGGTTGGATGCTAGACATGATATATTTCACAGAGAATTCAATGAAAGCAGAATGTTCAAGGAGGCCAGACATAGAGACAGACTTGACTATGATATATGCACCCAAGAGAAACTCAGCTACCTTTGTGGAGCACCCCCATTGCTCAACCCACAAATCAAAAGTTTTAATGAAGCACGCAAGGTATTTGAAGAACAGGAACTTGCAAGGGTGAGATTCAATGCTGAGAGGCTAAAAGAGAAGATGATAAGCTCAGGAGTATGGCAAAGAGAAGAGGGGGACTCAACAACAAAACAATAAGGAGAAATAAGAAAGAAAAAGAAAGAAGATCCAAAGGGCAAAGGAAAGGGACATAAAGACTAAAGGTGGTGGAGTTCTTTTCTTTAGTACTTTATTAAATAAAGAAGATGTATGTCTGAAATATGGTATACCTTCTAAGTTGTTTTCCTTTATGCATTATCAGTTATGTTGCCTATTCCATGTATCATTCACATGCTTGGAATGTTTGCTTGTCTTAAGTATTTTCACTTGACACTGGAATAAGAGATGTATTTTGAGCAAGAACAGAGAGAAATCTAGCCTAAGAGAATAAGATAGTCTGATACAAAGTGTTAGTACATATATGCTGTCAGTGTGAACGAATCAAGAGCTCAAGAAATCAAAAGGAGTTAAGATGCTTGCTTACACAAAACTAGTTGGCTAAGGGTCATAAGACTCAAGAAGTTAGGAGCACAAAAGATCCTTGACAATAAAGTAATACACAAAATTTTAAAGAGAAGAAAAAGAGAAATAAAGAAAACAAAGAACAAAAAGAATGAAAGGCTAGGCATCAATGACAAAATTTGGATATGTGTCTGTGGTGATTGATGTTAGGAGACATACTTGGGCTAGTAAATCCGAGGGGTGCTTCATCACCCGGTAACTTGAGTTAACTAACTCGGGATTATCGATTGAAAACCCACATTCAAGAGTAACTTTATAACAGAACATTTAGCAACCCAAAGAGGTGCTGGACACCACTATCCAGATAAAGTTTCAATGTTATATGCATGTGATTGAATGTGTTAAGGAGAGAGGCTTGAGTTAGTAAATCTTTAAGAGTGCTTCAACACTTAACAACTTAAACCAACTGGTTTGGGATTGTTGATTGAAAGCTTATGCTAAAGAGCCGCCTTAAGACAAGATTTTTAGCTCAATTGAAACAACAAAAAAAAGGGGGAGAAAAGAGAAGTAGAGAAAAGAATAGCTTAAGGACTATGTGCCAAGATAAAGAAAAAGAGTCTAGTGAAATTAACTAACCTGGTGTTGGAGCAAGCATTTCAACTAAGAATTAAGATTAGCCTTGATCAGTTCCACTAAACAGATGACTACACAATTGAGGATGACATTTTCTATGGAAGAATTCTTCTCTGTTAAGGCATTCAATTCTTGCATCTTAAACTCTTTTGTCACATTATTCTATCTCTTGCTTGAGGACAAGCAATATTTTAAGTTTGGTGTTGTGATGCATTCGCATATTTGTTAGATTAGCTAGTTAGTTTAGTTAGTTCTAGCTTAGTTTCACTCATTTTCTTTGAATTAAACAAGTATTTTTATGAGTTTTGTTTTCATACATAAAAATACCAAGGACCATGTTAATTGTGGCTAATTTCATGCAAATGAGTCAAGGAATGCACAAATAAATAAATCTCATGAAGTTGATTGCATTGAGTGCATGAATTGGTGAGACTTTGAAGCAAGTTTCCTTGTTTATGATAGGTGATGCAACAAGAAGGCATTGAAGCAAGAATGAAGCAAGCAAGTGGCTAACAACTCATTCAAGAAGAGAAACATGCATGTTGCTAACTTGAAGTTACATTGGAGTGCTTGGCAACAACGCCAAGAAGTAAACTGGGCAAGAAGAAGAGGAGTAGGGCGTTGCCAACGCCAGGAACAAGGGCGTGTTCCTAGGCAACGCCAGGCAGCCCTGGAGAGTGAATATAGAGGAGTTGTACGTTGCCAACTTGCACTTCAACTAGAGTGTCCATCAACAACGCCCAACAATGCAAGGCAGCCCTGGAGAACACATTTGGGCGTTGCCAACTTGGAGAAAGGGTGAGTGTTTGATGGTAACGCAAGCAAGCAAGGAATTGGGCCAGGGAGGAGCTCGAGGGCGTTGCCAACGTGGGAATGTATAGGTGTTCTTCAAGGCAACGCTAAGCTAGAAGATTTTGTCCAGCCCAAGAAAGCTCGAGCACGTTGCCAATGCCAGCTTCCAAAGGCGTGTTTAGAGACAACGTAGCAAGCACAAAGCTCAAGCACGTTGCCAACTCCATGATGCATGGACGTGTTTGATGGAAACGCAAACGACATAGGCAATTCAAGGCAACCCAGGGAAGAAGCTCGAGCACGTTGCCAACGTGCTGCTTCACTAGAGTGTTTAGAGGCAACGCCAGGGAGAAAAGCTTGGAAGGAGGCAATCCTGGAGAGCACGTTGCCAACGTGCTGCTTCACTAGTGTGTTTGAAGACAACGTCAAGACTTGGCCCAGGAAGGAGAGAAGCTGGCGTTGCCAACGCCAGGAACAAGAGACGTGTTCCAAGGCAACGCAGCAAGCCTTGGATCTCCACCCATTGAGCACGTTGCCAACGCCAGCCTTCATTGGCGTGTTTGGCAACAACTCAAGGCAGCTTGGATGATGCCTCTCCAACTCAAGCATGTTGCCAACGCCAGGAAACATAGGTGTGTTCAATGACAACGCCAAGCAGCAAGCATGGAGCCTTGAGGAAGGCTCGAGCACGTTGCCAACTCCAGGAAGAGTTGGAGTGTTTTGTGACAATGCCAAGCAAGGAGGCTGTCCAGGAAAGGAAAGCCAATGTTGCCAACGTGCATTAAGGCTAGCGTTATTGGCAAAAACGCCAAGCCATTGGGCCAGAAGCATTATGAATGAACTCCTCCTTCCATGCTTAGCAACACTTCTTCCATTGAGCCAGAAATTCAACAAAGAGAAAGCCCACATTGCTCGCCCAAATTAAAGATCTCTGAAGGAGTTTTAGGAGTAGTATAAATAGAGAAGAGTTTGGTACTTTTGAGGACTCTTGACTTTTATTTTTTAGCAATTTTTACTCTTAGACACTTTTACTTTCACACTTAGAGTTTTTTTTTTGGTTTTCACTGCTTCTCAACCATATTTTATTTTGTTTTTCATGCAACTTTGAATTAGAGTTTTAAGAACTTCTTCTTCTTCATTCTTCTCTACTCAATTTTAATGTTTACTATTGCAATTGTTGTTGAAATGGGAGCTATGACTCACTAAACCCCACTTTCATTAGGGGGAAGAGCTCTGCTTGTTTGAATGAATTGATAACTCTTCTCCTCCTTCTTAATTCAAGTGGTTAATCCAAGAGGAAACTCTTGTTCTTCAAAGATTCAATCACCATCGAGAGAGGGATTAATCTATATGAATTATGTGATGAATTTGAGAAAGGAGCTACATAATTCAGTTTAGAGTTCATCCTTTCATGATTTCCTTGATCAATACACTTTGGTTGGTATGTGAGATGTAACCTCCCTTAGTTGAGATTCTGGAAGTTGTGTGGCTTGGATTAGGAATTGAACTTCATCTCTTCTCATGAACAATTAGATCACGAGAGTGGAAATTGGTTGTGTTGAGAGAAATTGAGTTACCTAGAGATTGGGACTCAATTACCCATAATTTGCCATGGATCTATACCCATGATTGAGAAGGAATTGATCAACATCAATTCAGGAGAATTTGCATCTCTGATCCCTAATGATCCTCTCCATCATCAATTCTCATTTCTTTTGCTCTTTAGTTGTTTGAATACCCATTACCCAATTCCCTTCTACATTCTTGCAATTCATTATTCTCGTCATTTACATTCTGTTTCTATATTTCTTGCTATTTACTCTTGTGCTCTTTAAAATTCTGCAATCTTTACTTTTTTGCAATTTATCTTTATTGTCATTTAAGTTTCTTGCATTTTAAGTTTCAGTTATTTACTTTCATCTTGTTTCTCTCTTCTAGTTCTTTAAATTCCTTGCAATTTAAATTCTTGCAATTATGTTAAAAAATCACAAATCTCATGAAATCAAAACCATGTTTGCTTGACAAAATCTACCATTTAACTAAAGTTGCTTAATCTACCAATCTCCGTGGAATCGACTTCACTCTTAGTGAGTTTTATTACTTGATACGACCCAGTATACTTGCCGGTCATTACGTGAAATTAATTTTTTACATATCAATGGCCTCATCAATGGCAAGCTCCTCCGTTTTTTTTTTCACAGTTTTTTTCCGGGTTTTTTTTCGGTTTTTTTTTATACGTTGTGCTGACTCTCATTCTTAAATGACGCTATCCCGAGGAGGACACCTAAAGGCGAGCCGTAATGGCTTCATCTTTGGCAAGATCCTCCGGTTTTTTTTCACAATTTTTTTCCCAGTTATTTTCCGATTTTTTCCTTTTTTTTTATTTACGTTGTACTGACCCTCGTTCTTTATATGACGCTATCCCGAGGAGGACACATAAAGGCGAGCCGTAATGGCCTCATCTTTGGCAAGTTCCTTCAGTTTTTTTTCACAGTTTTTTTCCCGGCTTTTTATTTATTTTTTATTTTTTACGTTGTGCTGACCCTCGTTCTTTATATGAGGCTATCTCGAGGAGGACATATAAAGGCGAGCCGTAATGGCCTCATCTTTGGCAAGCTCCTCCGGTTTTTTTCACAGTTTTTTCCCAGTTTTTTTCCGATTTTTTTTCGGTTTTTTCCTGGTTTTTTTTTTTTAGGTTGTGCGAACTCTCGTTCTTTAAATGACGCTATCCCGAGGAGGACAGCTAAAGACGAGCCGTAATGGCCTCATCTTTGGCAAGCTCCTCCGGTTTTTTTTCACAGTTTTTTTCCTGTTTTTTTTATTTTTTATTTTAACGTTGTGTTGACCCTCGTTCTTTAAATGACGCTATCCCGAGGAGAACACATAAAGGCGAGCCGTAATGGCCTCATCTTTGGCAAGCTCCTCCGGTTTTTTTCACAGTTTTTTTCCGACTTTTTTCCAGGTTTTTTTTTTATAATGTTGTGCTGACCCTCGTTCTTTATATGACGCTATCCCGAGGAGGACACATAAAGGCGAGCCGTAATGGCCTCATCCTTGGCAAGCTCCTCCGGTTTTTTTCACAGTTTTTCTCCCAGTTTTTTTTCAGTTTTTTTTTTCGGTTTTTTCCTGGTTTTTTTTTTACGTTGTGCTGACTCTCGTTCTTTAAATGACGCTATCCAGAGAAGGACACCTAAAGGCGAGCCGTAATGGCCTCATCTTTGGCAAGCTCCTCCGGTTTTTTTCACAGTTTTATTCCCGGTTTTTTCCGATTTTTTTTTTGGTTTTTTCCTGGTTTTTTTTTTTACAATGTGCTAACTCTCGTTCTTTAAATGACGCTATCTCGAGGAGGACACCTAAAGGCGAGCCGTAATGGCCTCATCTTTGGCAAGCTCTTCCGGTTTTTTTCCAAATTTTTTTCCGTTTTTTGTTTTAACGAGGTGCTGACTCTCGTTCTTTAAATGACGCTATCCCGAGGAGGACACCTAAAGGCGAGCCGTAATGGCTTCATCTTTGGCAAGCTCCTCCGGTTTTTTTTCACAGTTTTTTTCCTGGTTTTTTTCCTATTTTTTTTCCTTTTTCTTTTTTTTTTTACGTTATGCTGAGTCTCGTTCTTTAAATGACGCTATCCCGAGATGGACACCTAAAGGCGAGCCGTAATGGCCTCATCTTTGGCAAGCTCCTCCGGTTTTTTTTCAAAATTTTTTCCGGTTTTCTTCTTTTTTTTTTTAACGTTGTGCTGACTCTCGTTCTTTAAATGACGCTATCCCGAGGAGGACACCTAAAGGCAAGCCATAATAGCTTCCTCTTTGGCAAGCTCCTCCTTTTTTTTTTCATAGTTTTTTTCCCGGTTTTTTCCCGATTTTTTTTTTTAACGTTGTGCTGACCCTCGTTCTTTATATGACGCTATCCCGAGGAAGACACATAAAGGCGAGCCGTAATGGCCTCATCTTTGGCAAGCTCCTCCGGTTTTTTTCACAGTTTTTTCCCCGTTTCTTTCCGATTTTTTTCCGGTTTTTTTTTCTTTTTTTTTTTTTTACGTTGTGCTGACCCTCATTCTTTAAATCACGTTATCCCGAGGAGGACACCTAAAGGCAAGCCGTAATGGCCTCATCTTTGGCAAGCTCCTCCGATTTTTTTCCGGTTCTTTTTTCTTTTCTTTTTTTTTTTTTACGTTGTGCTGACTCTCGTTCTTTAAATGAAGCTGTCCCGAGGAGGACACCTAAAGGCGAGCCGTAATGCCTTCATCTTTGGCAAGCTCCTCCGATTTTTTTTCATAGTTTTTTTCCCGGTTATTTTCCGATTTTTTTTCTTTTTTTTTTTACGTTGTGCTGACCCTCATTCTTTATATGAGGCTATCCCGAGGAGGACACATAAAGGCGAGCCGTAATGGCCTCATCTTTGGCAGCTCCTCCGGTTTTTTTCACAGTTTTTTTCCCTGCTTTTTTTTTTTTTTACGTTGTGCTGACCCTCGTTCTTTATATGATGCTATCTTGAGGAGGACACATAAAGGCGAGCCGTAATGGCCTCATCTTTGGCAAGCTCCTCCGGTTTTTTTTCACAGTTTTTTCCCGGTTTTTTTCCGATTTTTTTTTGGGTTTTTTCCTGTTTTTTTTCATTACGTTGTGCTGACTCTCATTCTTTAAATGACGCTATCCCAAGGACGACACCTAAAGGCGACCCGTAATGGCCTCATCTTTGGCAAGCTCCTCCGGTTTTTTTCCACAATTTTTTCCCAGTTTTTTCCTGTTTTTTTTTTTTTATCTTGTGCTGACCCTCGTTCTTTAAATGACGCTATCCCGAGGAGGACACATAAAGGCGAGCCGTAATGGCCTCATCTTTGGAAAGCTCCTCCAGTTTTTTTTCACAGTTTTTTTCCCGGCTTTTTATTTATTTATTTTTTTTACGTTGTGCTGACCCTCGTTCTTTATATGAGGCTATCCCGAGGAGGACATATAAAGGCGAGCCGTAATGGCCTCATCTTTGGCAAGCTCCTCTGGTTTTTTTCACATATTATTCCAAGTTTTTCTCCGATTTTTTTCGGTTTTTTCCTGTTTCTTTTTTTTTTTAGGTTGTGCGAACTCTCGTTCTTTAAATGACGCAACCCGAGGAGGACACCTAAAGGCGAGCCGTAATGGCCTCATCTTTGGCAAGCTCCTCCGGTTTTTTTCACAGTTTTTTTCCTGGTTTTTTTCCGATCTTTTTTCCCTTTGTTTTTTTTTTTTTTATACGTTGTGCTGACTCTCGTTCTTTAAATGACGCTATCCCGAGGAGGACAGCTAAAGACGAGCCGTAATGGCCTCATGTTTGGCAAGCTCCTCCGGTTTTTTTTCACAGTTTTTTTCCTATTTTTTTATTTTTTATTTTAACGTTGTGTTGACCCTTGTTCTTTAAATGACGCTATCCCGAGGAGGACACATAAAGGCGAGCCGTAATGGCCTCATCTTTGGCAAGCTCCTCCGGTTTTTTTCACAGTTTTTTTCCGACTTTTTTTCAGGGTTTTTTTTTTTATAACGTTGTGCTGACCCTCGTTCTTTATATGACGCTATCCCGAGGAGGACACATAAAGGCGAGCCGTAATGGCCTCATCCTTGGCAAGCTTCTCCGGTTTTTTTCACAGTTTTTCTCCCAGTTTTTTTCAGTTTTTTTTTCGGTTTTTTCCTGGTTTTTTTTTTTTACGTTGTGCTGACTCTCGTTCTTTAAATGACGCTATCCAGAGAAGGACACCTAAAGGCGAGCCGTAATGGCCTCATCTTTGGCAAGCTCCTCCGGTTTTTTTCACAGTTTTATTCCCGGTTTTTTTCCGATTTTTTTCGGTTTTTTCCTGGTTTTTTTTTTTTTTACAATGTGCTGACTCTCGTTCTTTAAATGACGCTATCCCGAGGAGGACACCTAAAGGCGAGCCGTAATGGCCTCATCTTTGGCAAGCTCCTCCGGTTTTTTTCCAATGTTTTTTCCGTTTTTTTTTTTAACGAGGTGCTGACTCTCGTTCTTTAAATGACGCTATCCCGAGGAGGACACCTAAAGGCGTGCCGTAATGGCTTCATCTTTGGCAAGCTCCTCCGGTCTTTTTTCACAGTTTTTTCCTGGTTTTTTTCCTATTTTTTTTCCTTTTTTTTTACGTTATGCTGAGTCTCGTTCTTTAAATGACGCTATCCCGAGATGGACACCAAAACGCGAGCCGTAATGGCCTCATCTTTGGCAAGCTCCTCCGGTTTTTTTTCAAAATTTTTTCCGGTTTTCTTCTTTTTTTTTTAACGTTGTGTTGACTCTCGTTCTTTAAATGACGCTATCCCGAGGAGGACACCTAAAGGCGAGCCGTAATTGCTTCATCTTTGGCAAGCTCCTCCGTTTTTTTTCATAGTTTTTTTCCCGGTTTTTTTCCGATTTTTTTTTAACGTTGTGCTGACCCTCGTTCTTTATATGACGCTATCCCGAGGAAGACACATAAAGGCGAGCCGTAATGGCCTCATCTTTGGCAAGCTCCTCTGGTTTTTTTCACAGTTTTTTCCCCGTTTTTTTCCGATTTTTTTCCAGTTTTTTTTTCTTTTTTTTTTTTTACGTTGTGCTGACCCTCATTCTTTAAATCACGTTATCCCGAGGAGGACACCTAAAGGCGAGCCGTAATGCCCTCGTCTTTGGCAAGCTCCTCCGATTTTTTTCCAGTTTTTTTCTTTTTTTTTTTTATACGTTGTGCTGACTCTCGTTCTTTAAATGACGCTATCCCGAGGAGGACACCTAAAGGCGAGCCGTAATGGCTTCATCTTTGGCAAGATCCTCCGGTTTTTTTTCACAATTTTTATCCCAGTTATTTTCCTATTTTTTTCCTTTTTTTTATTTACGTTGTGCTGACTCTCGTTCTTTATATGACGCTATCCCGAGGAGGACACATAAAGGCGAGCCGTAATGGCCTCATCTTTGGCAAGCTCCTCCAGTTTTTTTTCACAGTTTTTTTCCCGGCTTTTTATTTATTTTTTATTTTTTACATTGTGCTGACCCTCGTTCTTTATATGAGGCTATCCCGAGGAGGACATATAAAGGCGAGCCGTAATGGCCTTATATTTGGCAAGCTCCTCCGGTTTTTTTCACAGTTTTTTCCCAGTTTTTTTCCGATTTTTTTTTGGGTTTTTTCCTGTTTTTTTCATTACGTTGTGCTGATTCTCGTTCTTTAAATGACGCTATCCCAAGGACGACACCTAAAGGCGACCCGTAATGGCCTCATCTTTGGCAGCTCCTCCGGTTTTTTTCACAGTTTTGTTCCCTGCTTTTTTTTTTTTACGTTGTGCTGACCCTCGTTCTTTATATGATGCTATCTCGAGGAGGACACATAAAGGCGAGCCGTAATGGCCTCATCTTTGGCAAGTTCCTCCGGTTTTTTTCACAGTTTTTTCCCGGTTTTTTTCCGATTTTTTTTGGGTTTTCTCCTGTTTTTTTTCATTACGTTGTGCTGACTCTCGTTCTTTAAATGACGCTATCCCAAGGACGACACCTAAAGGCGACCCGTAATGGCCTCATCTTTGGCAAGCTCCTCCGGTTTTTTTCCACATTTTTTTCCCAGTTTTTTCCTGTTTTTTTTTTTTATCTTGTGCTGACGCTCGTTCTTTAAATGACGCTATCCCGAGGAGGACACATAAAGGCGAGCCATAATGGCCTCATCTTTGGAAAGCTCCTCCAGTTTTTTTTTCACAGTTTTTTTCCCGGCTTTTTATTTATTTATTTTTTTTTTACGTTGTGCTGACCCTCGTTCTTTATATGAGGCTATCCCGAGGAGGACATATAAAGGCGAGCCGTAATGGCCTCATCTTTGGCAAGCTCCTCCGGTTTTTTTCACAGATTTTTCCCAGTTTTTCTCCGATTTTTTTCGGTTTTTTCCTGTTTCTTTTTTTTTTAGGTTGTGCGAACTCTCGTTCTTTAAATGACGCTACCCGAGGAGGACACCTAAAGGCGAGCCGTAATGGCCTCATCTTTGGCAAGCTCCTCCGGTTTTTTTCACAGTTTTTTTCCTGGTTTTTTTCCGATCTTTTTTCCCTTTGTTTTTTTTTTTTTATACGTTGTCCTGACTCTCGTTCTTTAAATGACGCTATCCCGAGGAGGACACCTAAAGGCGTGCCGTAATGGCTTCATCTTTGGCAAGCTCCTCCGGTTTTTTTTCACAGTTTTTTCCTGGTTTTTTTCCTATTTTTTTTCCTTTTTTTTTTACTTTATGCTGAGTCTCGTTCTTTAAATGACGCTATCCCGAGATGGACACCAAAACGCGAGCCGTAATGGCCTCATCTTTGGCAAGCTCCTCCGGTTTTTTTTCAAAATTTTTTCCGGTTTTCTTCTTTTTTTTTTAACGTTGTGTTGACTCTCGTTCTTTAAATGACGCTATCCCGAGGAGGACACCTAAAGGCGAGCCGTAATTGCTTCATCTTTGGCAAGCTCCTCCATTTTTTTTCATAGTTTTTTTCCCGGTTTTTTTCCGATTTTTTTTTTTAACGTTGTGCTGACCCTCGTTCTTTATATGACGCTATCTCGAGGAAGACACATAAAGGCGAGCCGTAATGGCCTCATCTTTGGCAAGCTCCTCTGGTTTTTTTCACAGTTTTTTCCCCGTTTTTTTCCGATTTTTTTCCAGTTTTTTTTTCTTTTTTTTTTTTTACGTTGTGCTGACCCTCATTCTTTAAATCACGTTATCCCGAGGAGGACACCTAAAGGCGAGCCGTAATGCCCTCGTCTTTGGCAAGCTCCTCCGATTTTTTTCCAGTTTTTTTCTTTTTTTTTTTATACGTTGTGCTGACTCTCGTTCTTTAAATGACGCTATCCCGAGGAGGACACCTAAAGGCGAGCCGTAATGGCTTCATCTTTGGCAAGATCCTCCGGTTTTTTTTCACAATTTTTTTCCCAGTTATTTTCCTATTTTTTTCCTTTTTTTTTATTTACGTTGTGCTGACTCTCGTTCTTTATATGACGCTATCCCGAGGAGGACACATAAAGGCGAGCCGTAATGGCCTCATCTTTGGCAAGCTCCTCCAGTTTTTTTTCACAGTTTTTTTCCCGGCTTTTTATTTATTTTTTATTTTTTACATTGTGCTGACCCTCGTTCTTTATATGAGGCTATCCCGAGGAGGACATATAAAGGCGAGCCGTAATGGCCTTATCTTTGGCGAGCTCCTCCGGTTTTTTTCACAGTTTTTTCCCAGTTTTTTCCCATTTTTTTTTGGGTTTTTTCCTGTTTTTTTTCATTACGTTGTGCTGATTCTCATTCTTTAAATGACGCTATCCCAAGGACGACACCTAAAGGCGACCCGTAATGGCCTCATCTTTGGCAGCTCCTCCGGTTTTTTTCACAGTTTTTTTCCCTGCTTTTTTTTTTTTTACGTTGTGCTGACCCTCGTTCTTTATATGAGGCTATCCCGAGGAGGACATATAAAGGCGAGCCGTAATGGCCTCATCTTTGGCAAGCTCCTCCGGTTTTTTTCACAGATTTTTCCCAGTTTTTCTCCGATTTTTTTCGGTTTTTTCCTGTTTCTTTTTTTTTTTAGGTTGTGCGAACTCTCGTTCTTTAAATGACGCTACCCGAGGAGGACACCTAAAGGCGAGCCGTAATGGCCTCATCTTTGGCAAGCTCCTCCGGTTTCTTTCACAGTTTTTTTCCTGGTTTTTTTCCGATCTTTTTTCCCTTTGTTTTTTTTTTTTATACGTTGTCCTGACTCTCGTTCTTTAAATGACGCTATCCCGAGGAGGACAGCTAAAGACGAGCCGTAATGGCCTCATCTTTGGCAAGCTCCTCCGGTTTTTTTTCACAGTTTTTTTCCTATTTTTTTTATTTTTTATTTTAACGTTGTGTTGACCCTTGTTCTTTAAATGACGCTATCCCGAGGAGGACACATAAAGGCGAGCTGTAATGGCCTCATCTTTGGCAAGCTCCTCCGGTTTTTTTCACAGTTTTTTTCCGACTTTTTTTCGGGGTTTTTTTTTTTATAACGTTGTGCTGACCCTCGTTCTTTATATGACGCTATCCCGAGGAGGACACATAAAGGCGAGCCGTAATGGCCTCATCCTTGGCAAGCTTCTCCGGTTTTTTTCACAGTTTTTCTCCCAGTTTTTTTCAGTTTTTTTTTCGGTTTTTTCCTGGTTTTTTTTTACGTTGTGCTGACTCTCGTTCTTTAAATGACGCTATCCAGAGAAGGACACCTAAAGGCGAGCCGCAATGGCCTCATCTTTGGCAAGCTCCTCCGGTTTTTTTCACAGTTTTATTCCCGGTTTTTTTCCGATTTTTTTCGGTTTTTTCCTGGTTTTTTTTTTTTTTACAATGTGCTGACTCTCGTTCTTTAAATGACGCTATCCCGAGGAGGACACCTAAAGGCGAGCCGTAATGGCCTCATCTTTGTCAAGCTCCTCCGGTTTTTTTCCAAAGTTTTTTCCGTTTTTTTTTTAACGAGGTGCTGACTCTCGTTCTTTAAATGACGCTATCCCGAGGAGGACACCTAAAGGCGTGCCGTAATGGCTTCATCTTTGGCAAGCTCCTCCGGTTTTTTTTCACAGTTTTTTCCTGGTTTTTTTCCTATTTTTTTTCCTTTTTTTTTTTACGTTATGCTGAGTCTCACTCTTTAAATGACGCTATCCCGAGATGGACCCCAAAACGCGAGCCGTAATGGCCTCATCTTTGGAAAGCTCCTCCAGTTTTTTTTCACAGTTTTTTTCCCGGCTTTTTATTTATTTTTTTTTTTTACGTTGTGCTGACCCTCGTTCTTTATATGAGGCTATCCCGAGGAGGACATATAAAGGCGAGCCGTAATGGCCTCATCTTTGGCAAGCTCCTCCGGTTTTTTTCACAGATTTTTCCCAGTTTTTCTCCGATTTTTTTCAGTTTTTTTCTGTTTCTTTTTTTTTTTAGGTTGTGCGAACTCTCGTTCTTTAAATGACGCTACCCGAGGAGGACACCTAAAGGCGAGCCGTAATGGCCTCATCTTTGGCAAGCTCCTCCGGTTTTTTTCACAGTTTTTTTCCTGGTTTTTTTCCGATCTTTTTTCCCTTTGTTTTTTTTTTTTTTTTATACGTTGTCCTGACTCTCGTTCTTTAAATGACGCTATCCCGAGGAGGACAGCTAAAGACGAGCCGTAATGGCCTCATCTTTGGCAAGCTCCTCCGGTTTTTTTTCACAGTTTTTTTCCTATTTTTTTTATTTTTTATTTTAACGTTGTGTTGACCCTTGTTCTTTAAATGACGCTATCCCGAGGAGGACACATAAAGGCGAGCTGTAATGGCCTCATCTTTGGCAAGCCACTCCGGTTTTTTTCACAGTTTTTTTCCGACTTTTTTTCGGGGTTTTTTTTTTTATAACGTTGTGCTGACCCTCGTTCTTTATATGACGCTATCCCGAGGAGGACACATAAAGGCGAGCCGTAATGGCCTCATCCTTGGCAAGCTTCTCCGGTTTGTTTCACAGTTTTTCTCCCAGTTTTTTTCAGTTTTTTTTTTCGGTTTTTTCCAGGTTTTTTTTTTACGTTGTGCTGACTCTCGTTCTTTAAATGACGCTATCCGGAGAAGGACACCTAAAGGCGAGCCGCAATGGCCTCATCTTTGGCAAGCTCCTCCGGTTTTTTTCACAGTTTTATCCCGGTTTTTTTCCGATTTTTTTCGGTTTTTTCCTGGTTTTTTTTTTTTTTTACAATGTGCTGACTCTCGTTCTTTAAATGACGCTATCCCGAGGAGGACACCTAAAGGCGAGCCGTAATGGCCTCATCTTTGGCAAGCTCCTCCGGTTTTTTTCCAAAGTTTTTTCCGTTTTTTTTTTTAACGAGGTGCTGACTCTCGTTCTTTAAATGACGCTATCCCGAGGAGGACACCTAAAGGCGCGCCGTAATGGCTTCATCTTTGCCAAGCTCCTCCGGTTTTTTTTCACAGTTTTTTCCTGGTTTTTTTCCTATTTTTTTTCCTTTTTTTTTTTACGTTATGCTGAGTCTCACTCTTTAAATGACGCTATCCCGGGATGGACACCAAAACGCGAGCCGTAATGGCCTCATCTTTGGCAAGCTCCTCCGTTTTTTTTTCAAAATTTTTTCCGGTTTTCTTCTTTTTTTTTTTAACGTTGTGTTGACTCTCGTTCTTTAAATCAAGCTATCCCGAGGAGGACACCTAAAGGCGAGCCGTAATGGCCTCATCTTTGGCAAGCTCCTCCGGTTTTTTTTCACAGTTTTTTTCCTGTTTTTTTTTTATTTTTTATTTTAACGTTGTGTTGACCCTCGTTCTTTAAATGACGCTATCCCGAGGAGGACACATAAAGGCGAGCCGTAACGGCCTCATCTTTGGCAAGCTCCTCCGGTTTTTTTTTCACAGTTTTTTCCCGGTTTTTTTCCGATTTTTTTTTTCGATTTTTTCCTGGTTTTTTTTTTTTACGATGTGCTGACTCTCGTTCTTTAAATGATGCTATCCCGAGGAGGACACCTAAAGGCGACCGTAATGGCCTCATCTTTGGCAAGCTCCTTCGTTTTTTTTTTTCACAGTTTTTCCTTGGTTTTTTTCACAGTTTTTTTCCGATTTTTTTTTCGGTTTTTACCTATTTTTTTTTTTTTTTTTACATTATGCTGACTCTCGTTCTTTAAATGACGCTATCTCGAGGAGGACACCTAATGGCGAGCCGTAATGGCCTCATCTTTGGCAAGCTCCTCCGGTTTTTTTCACAGTTTTTTTCCTGGTATCCATTTCCGATCTTTTTTCCGGTTGCTTTTTTTTTTTTTTTTTTTTTTTACGTTCTGCTGACTTTCGTTCTTTAAATGACGTTATCTTGAGGAGGACACCTAAAGGCGAGCCGTAATGGCCTCATCTTTGGCAAGCTCCTCCGGTTTTTTTCACAGTTTTTTTCCGGTTTTTTTTTCTTTTTTTTTTATACGTTGTGCTGACTCTCGTTCTTTAAATGACGCTATCCCGAGGAGGACACCTAAAGGCGAGCCGTAACGGCCTCATCTTTGGCAAGCTCCTCCGGTTTTTTTTCACAGTTTTTTCCCGGTTTTTTTCCGATTTTTTTTCGATTTTTTCCTGGTTTTTCTTTTTTTACGTTGTGCTGACTCTCGTTCTTTAAATGATGCTATCCCGAGGAGGACACCTAAAGGCGACCGTAATGGCCTCATCTTTGGCAAGCTCCTTCGTTTTTTTTTTCCACAGTTTTTTCCTTGGTTTTTTTCACAGTTTTTTCCCGATTTTTTTTTTCGGTTTTTACCTAGTTTTTTTTTTTACATTGTGCTGACTCTCGTTCTTTAAATGACGCTATCCCGAGGAGGACACCTAATGGCGAGCCGTAATGGCCTCATCTTTGGCAAGCTCCTTCGTTTTTTTTTCACAGTTTTTTCCTTGATTTTTTTTACAGTTTTTTTCCGATTTTTTTTCGGTTTTTTCCTGGGTTTTTTTTTTTTTTTTTATTACGTTGTGCTGACTCTCGTTCTTTAAATGACGCTATCCCGAGGAAGACACCTAATGGCGAGCCGTAATGGCCTCATCTTTGGCAAGCTCCTCCGGTTTTTTTCACAGTTTTTTTCCTGGTTTCCATTTCCGATCTTTTTTCCGGTTGCTTTTTTTTTTTTTTTTTTTTTTACAATGTGCTGACTCTCGTTCTTTAAATGACGCTATCCCGAGGAGGACACCTAAAGGCGAGCCGTAATGGCCTCATCTTTGGCAAGCTCCTCTGGTTTTTTTCCACAGTTTTTTTCCCAGTTTTTTCCTGGTTTTTTTTTTATTATCTTGTGCTGACCCTCGTTCTCTATATGACGCTATCCCGAGGAGGACACATAAAGGCGAGCCGTAATGTCCTCATCCTTGGCAAGCTCCTCCGGTTTTTTTCACTGTTTTTTTCCCAGATTTTTTTCGGTTTTTTTTCGGTTTTTTCATGCTTTTTTTTTTAACGTTGTGCTGACTCTCGTTCTTTAAATGACGCTATCTCGAGGAGGACACCAAAAGACGAGCCGTAATGGCCTCATCTTTGGCATGCTCTTTCGATTTTTTTCACAGTTTTTTTCCGGGTTTTTTTTTTTTTTAACGTTGTGTTGACCCAAGTTCTTTAAGTGACGCTATCCCGAGGAGGACACATAAAGGAGAGCCGTAATGGCCTCATCTTTGGCAAGCTCCTCCGGTTTTTTTCACAGTTTTTTTCCGATTTTTTTCCCTTTTTTTTTTAACGTTATGCTGACCCTCGTTCTTTATATGACGCTATCCCGAGGAGGACACATAAAGGCGAGCCGTAATGGCCTAATCCTTGGCAAGCTCCTCCGGTTTTTTTCACAGTTTTTTTCCCGATTTTTTTTTCAGTTTTTTCCTGTTTTTTTTTTTTACGTTGTGCTGACTCTCGTTCTTTAAATGACGCTATCCCGAGGAGGACACCTAAAGGCGAGCCGTAATGGCCTCATCATTGGCAATCTCCTCCGGTTTTTTTCACAGTTTTTTTTTTCTTTTTTATTTTAACGTTGTGTTGACCCTCGTTCTTTAAATGACGCTATCCCGAGGAGGACACATAAAGGCGAGCCGTAACGGCCTCATCTTTGGCAAGCTCCTCCGGTTTTTTTTTCACAGTTTTTTCCCGGTTTTTTTCCGATTTTTTTTTTCGATTTTTTCCTGGTTTTTTTTTTTACGATGTGCTGACTCTCGTTCTTTAAATGATGCTATCCCGAGGAGGACACCTAAAGGCGACCGTAATGGCCTCATCTTTGGCAAGCTCCTTCGTTTTTTTTTTCACAGTTTTTCCTTGGTTTTTTTCACAGTTTTTTTCCGATTTTTTTTTCGGTTTTTACCTATTTTTTTTTTTTTTTTTTACATTATGCTGACTCTCGTTCTTTAAATGACGCTATCTCGAGGAGGACACCTAATGGCGAGCCGTAATGGCCTCATCTTTGGCAAGCTCCTCCGGTTTTTTTCACAGTTTTTTTCCTGGTTTCCATTTCCGATCTTTTTTCCGGTTGCTTTTTTTTTTTTTTTTTTTTTTACGTTCTGCTGACTTTCGTTCTTTAAATGACGTTATCTTGAGGAGGACACCTAAAGGCGAGCCGTAATGGCCTCATCTTTGGCAAGCTCCTCCGGTTTTTTTCACAGTTTTTTTCCGGTTTTTTTTTCTTTTTTTTTTATACGTTGTGCTGACTCTCGTTCTTTAAATGACGCTATCCCGAGGAGGACACCTAAAGGCGAGCCGTAACGGCCTCATCTTTGGCAAGCTCCTCCGGTTTTTTTTCACAGTTTTTTCCCGGTTTTTTTCCGATTTTTTTTCGATTTTTTCCTGGTTTTTCTTTTTTTACGTTGTGCTGACTCTCGTTCTTTAAATGATGCTATCCCGAGGAGGACACCTAAAGGCGACCGTAATGGCCTCATCTTTGGCAAGCTCCTTCGTTTTTTTTTTCCACAGTTTTTTCCTTGGTTTTTTTCACAGTTTTTTCCCGATTTTTTTTTTCGGTTTTTACCTAGTTTTTTTTTTTACATTGTGCTGACTCTCGTTCTTTAAATGACGCTATCCCGAGGAGGACACCTAATGGCGAGCCGTAATGGCCTCATCTTTGGCAAGCTCCTTCGTTTTTTTTTCACAGTTTTTTCCTTGATTTTTTTTACAGTTTTTTTCCGATTTTTTTTCGGTTTTTTCCTGGGTTTTTTTTTTTTTTTTATTACGTTGTGCTGACTCTCGTTCTTTAAATGACGCTATCCCGAGGAAGACACCTAATGGCGAGCCGTAATGGCCTCATCTTTGGCAAGCTCCTCCGGTTTTTTTCACAGTTTTTTTCCTGGTTTCCATTTCCGATCTTTTTTCCGGTTGCTTTTTTTTTTTTTTTTTTTTTTACAATGTGCTGACTCTCGTTCTTTAAATGACGCTATCCCGAGGAGGACACCTAAAGGCGAGCCGTAATGGCCTCATCTTTGGCAAGCTCCTCTGGTTTTTTTCCACAGTTTTTTTCCCAGTTTTTTCCTGGTTTTTTTTTTATTATCTTGTGCTGACCCTCGTTCTCTATATGACGCTATCCCGAGGAGGACACATAAAGGCGAGCCGTAATGTCCTCATCCTTGGCAAGCTCCTCCGGTTTTTTTCACTGTTTTTTTCCCAGATTTTTTTCGGTTTTTTTTCGGTTTTTTCATGCTTTTTTTTTTAACGTTGTGCTGACTCTCGTTCTTTAAATGACGCTATCTCGAGGAGGACACCAAAAGACGAGCCGTAATGGCCTCATCTTTGGCATGCTCTTTCGATTTTTTTCACAGTTTTTTTCCGGGTTTTTTTTTTTTTTAACGTTGTGTTGACCCAAGTTCTTTAAGTGACGCTATCCCGAGGAGGACACATAAAGGAGAGCCGTAATGGCCTCATCTTTGGCAAGCTCCTCCGGTTTTTTTCACAGTTTTTTTCCGATTTTTTTCCCTTTTTTTTTTAACGTTATGCTGACCCTCGTTCTTTATATGACGCTATCCCGAGGAGGACACATAAAGGCGAGCCGTAATGGCCTAATCCTTGGCAAGCTCCTCCGGTTTTTTTCACAGTTTTTTTCCCGATTTTTTTTTCAGTTTTTTCCTGTTTTTTTTTTTTACGTTGTGCTGACTCTCGTTCTTTAAATGACGCTATCCCGAGGAGGACACCTAAAGGCGAGCCGTAATGGCCTCATCATTGGCAATCTCCTCCGGTTTTTTTCACAGTTTTTTTTTTCTTTTTTATTTTAACGTTGTGTTGACCCTCGTTCTTTAAATGACGCTATCCCGAGGAGGACACATAAAGGCGAGCCGTAACGGCCTCATCTTTGGCAAGCTCCTCCGGTTTTTTTTTCACAGTTTTTTCCCGGTTTTTTTCCGATTTTTTTTTTCGATTTTTTCCTGGTTTTTTTTTTTTACGATGTGCTGACTCTCGTTCTTTAAATGATGCTATCCCGAGGAGGACACCTAAAGGCGACCGTAATGGCCTCATCTTTGGCAAGCTCCTTCGTTTTTTTTTTTTCACAGTTTTTCCTTGGTTTTTTTCACAGTTTTTTTCCGATTTTTTTTTCGGTTTTTACCTATTTTTTTTTTTTTTTTTACATTATGCTGACTCTCGTTCTTTAAAAGACGCTATCTCGAGGAGGACACCTAATGGCGAGCCGTAATGGCCTCATCTTTGGCAAGCTCCTCCGGTTTTTTTCACAGTTTTTTTCCTGGTTTCCATTTCCGATCTTTTTTCCGGTTGCTTTTTTTTTTTTTTTTTTTTTACGTTCTGCTGACTTTCGTTCTTTAAATGACGTTATCTTGAGGAGGACACCTAAAGGCGAGCCGTAATGGCCTCATCTTTGGCAAGCTCCTCCGGTTTTTTTCACAGTTTTTTTCCGGTTTTTTTTTCTTTTTTTTTTATACGTTGTGCTGACTCTCGTTCTTTAAATGACGCTATCCCGAGGAGGACACCTAAAGGCGAGCCGTAACGGCCTCATCTTTGGCAAGCTCCTCCGGTTTTTTTTCACAGTTTTTTCCCGGTTTTTTTCCGATTTTTTTTCGATTTTTTCCTGGTTTTTCTTTTTTTACGTTGTGCTGACTCTCGTTCTTTAAATGATGCTATCCCGAGGAGGACACCTAAAGGCGACCGTAATGGCCTCATCTTTGGCAAGCTCCTTCGTTTTTTTTTTCCACAGTTTTTTCCTTGGTTTTTTTCACAGTTTTTTCCCGATTTTTTTTTTCGGTTTTTACCTAGTTTTTTTTTTTACATTGTGCTGACTCTCGTTCTTTAAATGACGCTATCCCGAGGAGGACACCTAATGGCGAGCCGTAATGGCCTCATCTTTGGCAAGCTCCTTCGTTTTTTTTTCACAGTTTTTTCCTTGATTTTTTTTACAGTTTTTTTCCGATTTTTTTTCGGTTTTTTCCTGGGTTTTTTTTTTTTTTTATTACGTTGTGCTGACTCTCGTTCTTTAAATGACGCTATCCCGAGGAAGACACCTAATGGCGAGCCGTAATGGCCTCATCTTTGGCAAGCTCCTCCGGTTTTTTTCACAGTTTTTTTCCTGGTTTCCATTTCCGATCTTTTTTCCGGTTGCTTTTTTTTTTTTTTTTTTTTTACAATGTGCTGACTCTCGTTCTTTAAATGACGCTATCCCGAGGAGGACACCTAAAGGCGAGCCGTAATGGCCTCATCTTTGGCAAGCTCCTCTGGTTTTTTTCCACAGTTTTTTTCCCAGTTTTTTCCTGGTTTTTTTTTTATTATCTTGTGCTGACCCTCGTTCTCTATATGACGCTATCCCGAGGAGGACACATAAAGGCGAGCCGTAATGTCCTCATCCTTGGCAAGCTCCTCCGGTTTTTTTCACTGTTTTTTTCCCAGATTTTTTTCGGTTTTTTTTTCGGTTTTTTCATGCTTTTTTTTTTAACGTTGTGCTGACTCTCGTTCTTTAAATGACGCTATCTCGAGGAGGACACCAAAAGACGAGCCGTAATGGCCTCATCTTTGGCATGCTCTTTCGATTTTTTTCACAGTTTTTTTCCGGGTTTTTTTTTTTTTTAACGTTGTGTTGACCCAAGTTCTTTAAGTGACGCTATCCCGAGGAGGACACATAAAGGAGAGCCGTAATGGCCTCATCTTTGGCAAGCTCCTCCGGTTTTTTTCACAGTTTTTTTCCGATTTTTTTCCCTTTTTTTTTTAACGTTATGCTGACCCTCGTTCTTTATATGACGCTATCCCGAGGAGGACACATAAAGGCGAGCCGTAATGGCCTAATCCTTGGCAAGCTCCTCCGGTTTTTTTCACAGTTTTTTTCCCGATTTTTTTTTCAGTTTTTTCCTGTTTTTTTTTTTTTACGTTGTGCTGACTCTCGTTCTTTAAATGACGCTATCCCGAGGAGGACACCTAAAGGCGAGCCGTAATGGCCTCATCATTGGCAATCTCCTCCGGTTTTTTTCACAGTTTTTTTTTTCTTTTTTTTTTATACGTTGTGCTGACTCTCGTTCTTTAAATGACGCTATCCCGAGGAGGACACCTAAAGGCGAGCCGTAACGGCCTCATCTTTGGCAAGCTCCTCCGGTTTTTTTTCAAAGTTTTTTCCCGGTTTTTTTCCGATTTTTTTTCGATTTTTTCCTGGTTTTTCTTTTTTTTACGATGTGCTGACTCTCGTTCTTTAAATGAGGCTATCCCGAGGAGGACACCTAAAGGCGACCGTAAGGGCCTCATCTTTGGCAAGCTCCTTCGTTTTTTTTGTCACAGTTTTTTCCTTGGTTTTTTTCACAGTTTTTTTTCGATTTTTTTTTTCGGTTTTTACCTGGTTTTTTCTTTTTTTTTTTTTTTTTTTTTTACGTTGTGCTGACTCTCGTTCTTTAAATGACGCTATCCCGAGGAGGACACCTAATGGCGAGCCGTAATGGCCTCATCTTTGGCAAGCTCCTCCGTTTATTTTCACAGTATTTTTTCCGATTTTTTTTAACGTTATGCTGACCCTCGTTCTTTATATGACGCTATCCCGAGGAGGACACATAAAGGCGAGCCGTAATGGCCTAATCCTTGGCAAGCTCCTCCGATTTTTTTAACAGTTTTTTTCCCGATTTTTTTCAGTTTTTTCCTGGTTTTTTTTTTACGTTGTGCTGACTCTCGTTCTTTAAATGACGCTATCCCGAGGAGGACACCTAAAGGCGAGCCATAATGGCCTCATCATTGGCAAGCTCGTCTGGTTTTTTTTTCACAGTTTTTTTCCAGTTTTTTTTCGGTTTTTTTTATACGTTGTGCTGACTCTCGATCTTTAAATGACGCTATCCCGAGGAGGACACCTAAAGGCGGGCCGTAACGGCCTCATCTTTGGCAAGCTCCTCCGGTTTTTTTCACCGTTTTTTCCCGGTTTCTTTCTGATTTTTTTTTCGATTTTTTCCTGGTTTTTTTTTTTATGATGTGCTGACTCTCGTTCTTTAAATGATGCTATCCCGAGGAGGACACCTAAAGGCGTTCGTAATGGCCTCATCTTTGGCAAGTTCCTTCGTTTTTTTTTTCACAGTTTTTCCCTTGGTTTTTTTCACAGTTTTTTTCCGATTTTTTTTTCGGTTTTTTCCTGGTTTTTCTTTTTTCTTCTCTTTTTTTATGTTGTGCTGACTCTCGTTCTTTAAATGACGCTATCCCGAGGAGGACACTTAATGGCGAGCCGTAATGGCCTCATCTTTGGCAAGCTCCTCCGGTTTTTTTCACATTTTTTTTCCTGGTTTTTTTTCCGATCTTTTTTCCTGTTGTTTTTTTTTTTTTTTTTTTTTTTTACGTTCTGCTGACTCTCGTTCTTTAAATGACGTTATCTTGAGGAGGACACCTAAAGGCGAGCCGTAATGGCCTCATCTTTGGCAAGCTCCTCTGGTTTTTTTCCACAGTTTTTTTCCCAGTTTTTTCCTGGTTTTTTTTTTTATTATCTTGTGCTGACCCTCGTTCTTTATATGACGCTATCCCGATGAGGACACATAAAGGCGAGCCGTAATGTCCTCATCCTTGGCAAGCTCCTCTGGATTTTTTCACTGTTTTTTCCCAGATTTTTTCCGGTTTTTTTTTCGGTTTTTTCATGCTTTTTTTTTAACGTTATCCCGAGGAGGACACCAAAAGACGAGCCGTAATGGCCTCATCTTTGGCATGCTCTTCCGATTTTTTTCACAGTTTATTTCCGGGTTTTTTTTTTTTTTTAACGTTGTGTTGACCCACGTTCTTTAAGTGACGCTATCCCGAGGAGGACACATAAAGCAGAGCCGTAATGGCCTCATCTTTGGCAAGCTCCTCCGGTTTTTTTCACAGTTTTTTTCCGATTTTTTTCCCTTTTTTTTTAACGTTTTCTGACCCTTGTTCTTTATATGACGCTACCCTGAGGATGACACATAAAGGCGAGCCATAATGGCCTAATCCTTGGCAAGCTCCTCCGGTTTTTTTCACAGTTTTTTTCCCGATTTTTTTTTCAATTTTTTCCTGGTTTTTTTTTTTTACGTTGTGCTGACTCTCGTTCTTTAAATGACGCTATCCCGAGGAGGACACCTAAAGGCGAGCCGTAATGGCCTCATCATTGGCAAGCTCCTCCGGTTTTTTTCACAGTTTTTTTCCGGTTTTTTTTTCTATTTTTTTATACGTTGTGCTGACTCTTGTTCTTTAAATGACGCTATCCCGAGGAGGACACCTAAAGGCGAGCCGTAACGGCCTCATCTTTGGCAAGCTCCTCCGGTTTTTTTTACAGTTTTTTCCCGGTTTTTTTTCGATTTTTTTTCGATTTTTTCCTGGTTTTTCTTTTTTTTACGATGTGCTGACTCTCGTTCTTTAAATGATGCTATCCCGAGGAGGACACCTAAAGGCGACCGTAATGGCCTCATCTTTGGCAAGCTCCTTCGTTTTTTTTTTTCACAGTTTGTTTCCGATTTTTTTTTTTTGGTTTTTACCTGGGTTTTTTTTTTTTTTTTTTTTTTTTTTTTTTTTTTTTTTTTTTTTTTTTTTTTTTTTTTTTACGTTGTGTTGACTCTCGTTCTTTAAATGACGCTATCCCGAGGAGGACACCTAAAGGCGAGCCGTAACGGCCTCATCTTTGGCAAGCTCCTCCGGTTTTTTTTACAGTTTTTTCCCGGTTTTTTTTCGATTTTTTTTCGATTTTTTCCTGGTTTTTCTTTTTTTTACGATGTGCTGACTCTCGTTCTTTAAATGATGCTATCCCGAGGAGGACACCTAAAGGCGACCGTAATGGCCTCATCTTTGGCAAGCTCCTTCGTTTTTTTTTTTCACAGTTTGTTTCCGATTTTTTTTTTTGGTTTTTACCTGGTTTTTTTTTTTTTTTTTTTTTTTTTTTTTTTTTTTTTTTTTTACGTTGTGTTGACTCTCGTTCTTTAAATGACGCTATCCCGAAGAGGACACCTAATGGCGAGCCGTAATGGCCTCATCTTTGGCAAGCTCCTCCGTTTTTTTCACAGTTTTTTTTCCGGTTTTTTTCCGATTTTTTTTTTAACGTTGTGCTGACCCTCGTTCTTTATATGACGCTATCCCGAGGAGGACACATAAAGGCGAGCCATAATGGCCTAATCCTTGGCAAGCTCCTCCGGTTTTTTTAAAAGTTTTTTTCCCGATTTTTTTCAGTTTTTTCCTGGTTTTTTTTTTACGTTATGCTGACTCTCGTTCTTTAAATGACGCTATCCCGAGAAGGACACCTAAAGGCGAGCCATAATGGCCTCATCATTGGCAAGCTCGTCTGGTTTTTTTTTCACAGTTTTTTTCCGGGTTTTTTTTCAGTTTTTTTTATACGTTGTGCTGACTCTCGATCTTTAAATGACGCTATCCCGAGGAGGACACCTAAAGGCGAGCCGTAACGGCCTGATCTTTGGCAAGCTCCTCCGGTTTTTTTCACAGTTTTTTCGCGGTTTTTTCTAATTTTTTTTTCGATTTTTTCCTGGTTTTTTTTTTACGATGTGCTGATTCTCGTTCTTTAAAAGATGCTATCCCGAGGAGGAAACCAAAGGCGACAGCAATGGCCTCATCTTTGGCAAGCTCCTTCGTTTTTTTTTTTCACAGTTTTTCCCTTGGTTTTTTTCACAGTTTTTTTCCGATTTTTTTTCGGTTTTTTCCTAGTTTTTCTTTTTTCTTCTTTTTTTATGTTGTGCTGACTCTCGTTCTTTAAATGACGCTATCCCGATGAGGACACATAAAGGCGAGCCGTAATGTCCTCATCCTTGGCAAGCTCCTCTGGTTTTTTTCACTGTTTTTTCCCAGATTTTTTCCGGTTTTTTTTTCGGTTTTTTCATGCTTTTTTTTTAACGTTATCCCGAGGAGGACACCAAAAGACGAGCCGAAATGGCCTCATCTTTGGCATGCTCTTCCGATTTTTTTCACAGTTTATTTCCGGGTTTTTTTTTTTTTAACGTTGTGTTGACCCACGTTCTTTAAGTGACGCTATCCCGAGGAGGACACATAAAGCAGAGCCGTAATGGCCTCATCTTTGGCAAGCTCCTCCGGTTTTTTTCACAGTTTTTTTCCGATTTTTTTCCCTTTTTTTTTAACGTTTTCTTACCCTTGTTCTTTATATGACGCTACCCCGAGGATGACACATAAAGGCGAGCCATAATGCCCTAATCCTTGGCAAGCTCCTCCGGTTTTTTTCACAGTTTTTTTCCCGATTTTTTTTTCAATTTTTTCCTGGTTTTTTTTTTTTACGTTGTGCTGACTCTCGTTCTTTAAATGACGTTATCCCGAGGAGGACACCTAAAGGCGAGCCGTAATGGCCTCATCATTGGCAAGCTCCTCCGGTTTTTTTCACAGTTTTTTTCCGGTTTTTTTTTCTATTTTTTTTATACGTTGTGCTGACTCTCGTTCTTTAAATGACGCTATCCCGAGGAGGACACCTAAAGGCGAGCCGTAACGGCCTCATCTTTGGCAAGCTCCTCCGGTTTTTTTTTATAGTTTTTTCCCGGTTTTTTTTCGATTTTTTTTCGATTTTTTCCTGGTTTTTCTTTTTTTTACGATGTGCTGACTCTCGTTCTTTAAATGATGCTATCCCGAGGAGGACACCTAAAGGCGACCGTAATGGCCTCATCTTTGGCAAGCTCCTTCGTTTTTTTTTTTCACAGTTTGTTTCCGATTTTTTTTTTTGGTTTTTACCTGGTTTTTTTTTTTTTTTTTTTTTTTTTTTTTTTTTTTTTTTTTTTTACGTTGTGCTGACTCTCGTTCTTTAAATGACGCTATCCCGAAGAGGACACCTAATGGCGAGCCGTAATGGCCTCATCTTTGGCAAGCTCCTCCGTTTTTTTCACAGTTTTTTTTCCGGTTTTTTTCCGATTTTTTTTTAACGTTGTGCTGACCCTCGTTCTTTATATGACGCTATCCCGAGGAGGACACATAAAGGCGAGCCGTAATGGCCTAATCCTTGGCAAGCTCCTCCGGTTTTTTTAAAAGTTTTTTTCCCGATTTTTTTCAGTTTTTTCCTGGTTTTTTTTTTACGTTATGCTGACTCTCGTTCTTTAAATGACGCTATCCCGAGGAGGACACCTAAAGGCGAGCCATAATGGCCTCATCATTGGCAAGCTCGTCTGGTTTTTTTTTCACAGTTTTTTTCCGGGTTTTTTTTCAGTTTTTTTTATACGTTGTGCTGACTCTCGATCTTTAAATGACGCTATCCCGAGGAGGACACCTAAAGGCGAGCCGTAACGGCCTCATCTTTGGCAAGCTCCTCCGGTTTTTTTCACAGTTTTTTCCCGGTTTTTTCCAATTTTTTTTTCGATTTTTTCCTGGTTTTTTTTTTACGATGTGCTGATTCTCGTTCTTTAAATGATGCTATCCCGAGGAGGAAACCAAAGGCGACCGCAATGACCTCATCTTTGGCAAGCTCCTTCGTTTTTTTTTTTCACAGTTTTTCCGTTGGTTTTTTTCACAGTTTTTTTCCGATTTTTTTTCGGTTTTTTCCTAGTTTTTCTTTTTTCTTCTTTTTTTTATGTTGTGCTGACTCTCGTTCTTTAAATGACGCTATCCCGATGAGGACACATAAAGGCGAGCCGTAATGTCCTCATCCTTGGCAAGCTCCTCTGGTTTTTTTCACTGTTTTTTCCCAGATTTTTTCCGGTTTTTTTTTCGGTTTTTTCATGCTTTTTTTTTAACGTTATCCCGAGGAGGACACCAAAAGACGAGCCGTAATGGCCTCATCTTTGGCATGCTCTTCCGATTTTTTTCACAGTTTATTTCCGGGTTTTTTTTTTTTTTTAACGTTGTGTTGACCCATGTTCTTTAAGTGACGCTATCCCGAGGAGGACACATAAAGCAGAGCCGTAATGGCCTCATCTTTGGCAAGCTCCTCCGGTTTTTTTCACAGTTTTTTTCCGATTTTTTCCCTTTTTTTTTAACGTTTTCTGACCCTTGTTCTTTATATGACGCTACCCCGAGGATGACACATAAAGGCGAGCCATAATGCCCTAATCCTTGGCAAGCTCCTCCGGTTTTTTTCACAGTTTATTTCCCGATTTTTTTTTCAATTTTTTCCTGGTTTTTTTTTTTACGTTGTGCTGACTCTCGTTCTTTAAATGACGTTATCCCGAGGAGGACACCTAAAGGCGAGCCGTAATGGCCTCATCATTGGCAAGCTCCTCCGGTTTTTTTCACATTTTTTTTCCGGTTTTTTTTTCTATTTTTTTTATACGTTGTGCTGACTCTCGTTCTTTAAATGACGCTATCCCGAGGAGGACACCTAAAGGCGAGCCGTAACGGCCTCATCTTTGGCAAGCTCCTCCGGTTTTTTTTTACAGTTTTTTCCCGGTTTTTTTTCGATTTTTTTCGATTTTTTCCTGGTTTTTCTTTTTTTTACGATGTGCTGACTCTCGTTCTTTAAATGATGCTATCCCGAGGAGGACACCTAAAGGCGACCGTAATGGCCTCATCTTTGGCAAGCTCCTTCGTTTTTATTTTTCACAGTTTGTTTCCGATTTTTTTTTTTGGTTTTTACCTGTTTTTTTTTTTTTTTTTTTTTTTTTTTTTTTTTTTTTTTTTTTTTTTTTTTTACGTTGTGCTGACTCTCGTTCTTTAAATGACGCTATCCCGAAGAGGACACCTAATGGCGAGCCGTAATGGCCTCATCTTTGGCAAGCTCCTCCGTTTTTTTCACAGTTTTTTTTCCGATTTTTTTCCGATTTTTTTTTTAACGTTGTGCTGACCCTCGTTCTTTATATGACGCTATCCCGAGGAGGACACATAAAGGCGAGCCGTAATGGCCTAATCCTTGGCAAGCTCCTCCGGTTTTTTTAAAAGTTTTTTTCCCGATTTTTTTCAGTTTTTTCCTGGTTTTTTTTTTACGTTATGCTGACTCTCGTTCTTTAAATGACGCTATCCCGAGGAGGACACCTAAAGGCGAGCCATAATGGCCTCATTATTGGCAAGCTCGTCTGGTTTTTTTTTCACAGTTTTTTTCCGGGTTTTTTTTCAGTTTTTTTTATACGTTGTGCTGACTCTCGATCTTTAAATGACGCTATCCCGAGGAGGACACCTAAAGGCCAGCCGTAACGGCCTCATCTTTGGCAAGCTCCTTCGGTTTTTTTCATAGTTTTTTCCCGGTTTTTTCCGATTTTTTTTTCGATTTTTTCCTGGTTTTTTTTTACGATGTGCTGATTCTCGTTCTTTAAATGATGCTATCCCGAGGAGGAAACCAAAGGCGACCGCAATGGCCTCATCTTTGGCAAGCTCCTTCATTTTTTTTTTCACAGTTTTTCCCTTGGTTTTTTTCACAGTTTTTTTCCGATTTTTTTTCGGTTTTTTCCTAGTTTTTCTTTTTTCTTCTTTTTTTTATGTTGTGCTGACTCTCGTTCTTTAAATGACGCTATCCCGAGGAGGAAACCTAATGGCGAGCCGTAATGGCCTCATCTTTGGCAAGCTCCTCCGGTTTTTTTCACAGTTTTTTTCCTGGTTTTTTTACAATCTTTTTTCTGGGTTTTTTTTTTTTTTTTTTTTTATGTTGTGCTGACTCTCGTTCTTTAAATGACGTTATCCCGAGGAGGACACCTAAAGGCGAGCCGTAATGGCCTCATCTTTGGCAAGCTCCTCCGGTTTTTTTCCACAGTTTTTTTCCCGATTTTTTCCTGGTTTTTTTTTTCTTTTTATCTTGTGCTGACCCTCGTTCTTTATATGACGCTTTCACGAGGAGGACACATAAAGGCGAGCCGTAATGGCCTCATCCTTGGCAAGCTCCTCCGGTTTTTTTCATAGTTTTTTTCCCAGTTTTTTCGGGTTTTTTTTTCGATTTTTTCCTTTTTTTTTTTTACGTTGTGCTGACTCTCATTCTTTAAATGACGCTATCCCTAGTAGGACACCTAAAGGGGAGCCGTAATGGCTTCATCTTTGGCAAGATCCTCCAATTTTTTTCACAATTTTTTTCCCGGTTATTTTCCGATTTTTTTCCTTTTTTTTTCTTTTTTTTTTTAACGTTGTGCTGACCCTCGTTCATTATATGACGCTATCCCGAGGAGGACTGGTGCACGAAATTGTGATCTCCAGGTTCTAACAAATCCTGGTAATGGCTCCAAAGCTTGGTGCTCTGATCTTAATTCATAATTGTCACAACTTCGATACAACTAACCAGCAAGTGCACTGGGTCGTCCAAGTAATACCTTACGTGAGTAAGGGTCGAATCCCACGGAGATTGTTGGTATGAAGCAAGCTATGGTCACCTTGTAAATCTCAGTCAGGCAGATATAAAGTGATAATGGAGTTTTCGAAATTTAATAATAGAAGAGGGATAGAGATACTTATGTAGATCCTTGGTGAGAATTTCAGATAAGCGAATGGAGACGCTTTTGTTCCTCTGAACCTCTGCTTTCCTGCTATCTTCATCCAATCAGTCTTACTCCTTTCCATGGCTGGCTTTATGTGATACATCACCACTGTCAATGGCTACTTTCGGTCATCTCTCGGGAAAATGATCCAATGCCCTGTCACGGCACGGCTAATCGTCTGGAGGCATCACCCTTGCCAATGGCTTCATCTTATCCTCTCAGTGAATAATATGCTCACGCACCCTGTCACGGCACGGCTATTCATCTGTCGGTTCTCGATCATGCTGGAATAGGATTTACTATCCTTTTGCGTCTGTCACTAACGCCCTGCAATCGCGAGTTAGGAGCTCGTCACAGTCATTCAATCATTGAATCCTACTCGGAATACCACAGACAAGGTTTAGACTTTCCGGATTCTCTTGAATGCCGCCATCATTCTAGCTTACGCCACAAAGATTCTGGTTAAGAGATCTAAGAGATACTCATTCAGTCTAAGGTAGAACGGAAGTGGTTGTCAGGCACGCGTTCATAGGGAATGATGATGATTGTCACGTTCATCACATTCAGATTGAAGTGCGAATGAATATCTTAGAAGCGAAATAAGATGAGTTGAATAGAAAACAGTAGTACTTTGCATTAATCTTTGAGGAACAGCAGAGCTCCACACCTTAATCTATGGAGTGTAGAAACTCTACCGTTAAAAATACATAAGTGAAAGGTCCAGGCATGGCCGAATGGCCAGCCCCTCTGATCAATGAACCAGGCGTCCAAAGATGATCCTAAGATCCTAAGATGATCAAAAGATGTCTAATACAATAGTAAAAGGTCCTATTTATAATAAACTAGTCACTAGGGTTTACATGAGTAAGTAATTGATGCATAAATCCACTTCCGGGGCCCACTTGGTGTGTGTTTGGGCTGAGCTTAAGTGTAGCACGTGCAGAGGCCATTTGTGGAGTTGAACGCCACTTTCTTTGCCAGTTTGGGCGTTCAACTCTGGTTTTGGATCCTTTTCTGGCGCTGGACGCCAGATTTGGGCAGAAGGCTGGCGTTGAACGCCAGTTTACGTCGTCAATTCTTGGCCAAAGTATGGACTATTATATATTGCTGGAAAGCCCTGGATGTCTACTTTCCAACGCAATTGGAAGCGCGCCATTTCGAGTTCTGTAGCTCCAGAAAATCCACTTTGAGTGCAGGGAGGTCAGAATCCAACAGCATCAGCAGTCCTTTTTCAACCTCTGAATCTGATTTCTGCTCAAGTCCCTCAATTTCAGTCAGAAAATACCTGAAATCACAGAAAAACACACAAACTCATAGTAAAGTCCAGAAATGTGAATTTAACATAAAAACTAATGAAAACATCCCTAAAAGTAACTAGATCCTACTAAAAACATACTAAAAACAATGTCAAAAAGCGTATAAATTATCCGCTCATCAAGGACACATAAAGGCGAGCCGTAATGGCCTCATCTTTGGCATGCTCCTCTAGTTTTTTTTCACAGTTTTTTTCCCGGCTTTTTTTTTTTTACGTTGTGCTGACCCTCGTTCTTTATATGAGGCTATCCCGAGGAGGACATATAAAGGCGAGCCGTAATGGCCTCATCTTTGGCAAGCTCCTCCGGTTTTTTTCCACAGTTTTTTTCCCGATTTTTCCTGGTTTTTTTTTTCTTTTTATCTTGTGCTGACCCTCGTTCTTTATATGACGCTTTCACGAGGAGGACACATAAAGGCGAGCCGTAATGGCCTCATCCTTGGCAAGCTCCTCCGGTTTTTTTCATAGTTTTTTTCCCAGTTTTTTCGGGTTTTTTTTTCGATTTTTTCCTTTTTTTTTTTACGTTGTGCTGACTCTCATTCTTTAAATGACGCTATCCCTAGTAGGACACCTAAAGGGGAGCCGTAATGGCTTCATCTTTGGCAAGATCCTCCAATTTTTTTCACAATTTTTTTCCCGGTTATTTTCCGATTTTTTTCCTTTTTTTTTCTTTTTTTTTTTTTAACGTTGTGCTGACCCTCGTTCATTATATGACGCTATCCCGAGGAGGACTGGTGCACGAAATTGTGATCTCCAGGTTCTAACAAATCCTGGTAATGGCTCCAAAGCTTGGTGCTCTGATCTTAATTCATAATTGTCACAACTTCGATACAACTAACCAGCAAGTGCACTGGGTCGTCCAAGTAATACCTTACGTGAGTAAGGGTCGAATCCCACGGAGATTGTTGGTATGAAGCAAGCTATGGTCACCTTGTAAATCTCAGTCAGGCAGATATAAAGTGATAATGGAGTTTTCGAAATTTAATAATAGAAGAGGGATAGAGATACTTATGTAGATCCTTGGTGAGAATTTCAGATAAGCGAATGGAGACGCTTTTGTTCCTCTGAACCTCTGCTTTCCTGCTATCTTCATCCAATCAGTCTTACTCCTTTCCATGGCTGGCTTTATGTGATACATCACCACTGTCAATGGCTACTTTCGGTCATCTCTCGGGAAAATGATCCAATGCCCTGTCACGGCACGGCTAATCGTCTGGAGGCATCACCCTTGCCAATGGCTTCATCTTATCCTCTCAGTGAATAATATGCTCACGCACCCTGTCACGGCACGGCTATTCATCTGTCGGTTCTCGATCATGCTGGAATAGGATTTACTATCCTTTTGCGTCTGTCACTAACGCCCTGCAATCGCGAGTTAGGAGCTCGTCACAGTCATTCAATCATTGAATCCTACTCGGAATACCACAGACAAGGTTTAGACTTTCCGGATTCTCTTGAATGCCGCCATCATTCTAGCTTACGCCACAAAGATTCTGGTTAAGAGATCTAAGAGATACTCATTCAGTCTAAGGTAGAACGGAAGTGGTTGTCAGGCACGCGTTCATAGGGAATGATGATGATTGTCACGTTCATCACATTCAGATTGAAGTGCGAATGAATATCTTAGAAGCGAAATAAGATGAGTTGAATAGAAAACAGTAGTACTTTGCATTAATCTTTGAGGAACAGCAGAGCTCCACACCTTAATCTATGGAGTGTAGAAACTCTACCGTTAAAAATACATAAGTGAAAGGTCCAGGCATGGCCGAATGGCCAGCCCCTCTGATCAATGAACCAGGCGTCCAAAGATGATCCTAAGATCCTAAGATGATCAAAAGATGTCTAATACAATAGTAAAAGGTCCTATTTATAATAAACTAGTCACTAGGGTTTACATGAGTAAGTAATTGATGCATAAATCCACTTCCGGGGCCCACTTGGTGTGTGTTTGGGCTGAGCTTAAGTGTAGCACGTGCAGAGGCCATTTGTGGAGTTGAACGCCACTTTCTTTGCCAGTTTGGGCGTTCAACTCTGGTTTTGGATCCTTTTCTGGCGCTGGACGCCAGATTTGGGCAGAAGGCTGGCGTTGAACGCCAGTTTACGTCGTCAATTCTTGGCCAAAGTATGGACTATTATATATTGCTGGAAAGCCCTGGATGTCTACTTTCCAACGCAATTGGAAGCGCGCCATTTCGAGTTCTGTAGCTCCAGAAAATCCACTTTGAGTGCAGGGAGGTCAGAATCCAACAGCATCAGCAGTCCTTTTTCAACCTCTGAATCTGATTTCTGCTCAAGTCCCTCAATTTCAGTCAGAAAATACCTGAAATCACAGAAAAACACACAAACTCATAGTAAAGTCCAGAAATGTGAATTTAACATAAAAACTAATGAAAACATCCCTAAAAGTAACTAGATCCTACTAAAAACATACTAAAAACAATGTCAAAAAGCGTATAAATTATCCGCTCATCAAGGACACATAAAGGCGAGCCGTAATGGCCTCATCTTTGGCATGCTCCTCTAGTTTTTTTTCACAGTTTTTTTCCCGGCTTTTTTTTTTTTACGTTGTGCTGACCCTCGTTCTTTATATGAGGCTATCCCGAGGAGGACATATAAAGGCGAGCCGTAATGGCCTCATCTTTGGCAAGCTCCTCTGGTTTTTTTCACAATTTTTTCCCGATTTTTTTCCGATTTTTTTCGGTTTTTTCCTGTTTTTTTTTTAGGTTGTGCGAACTCTCGTTCTTTAAATGACGTTATTCCGAGGAGGACACCTAAAGGCGAGCCGTAATGGCCTCATCTTTGGCAAGCTCCTCCAGTTTTTTTCACAGTTTTTTTCTTGGTTTTTTTCCGATCATTTTTTCGGGTTTTTTTTATACGTTCTGCTGACTCTCGTTCTTTAAATGACGTTATCCCGAGGAGGACTCCTAAAGGCGAGCCGTAATGGCCTCATCTTTGGCAAGCTCCTCCTGTTTTTTTCACAGTTTTTTTCCCAGTTTTTTTCCGTTTTTTTTTCGGTTTTTCCATGCTTTTTTTTAACGTTGTGCTGACTCTCGTTCTTTAAATGACGCTATCCCGAGGAGGACACCAAAAGACGAGCCGTAATGGCCTCATCTTTGGCAAGCTCTTCCGGTTTTTTTTTCACAGTTTTTTTTCGTTTTTTTTTTTTTTTTTTTTTTACCGTTGTGTTGACCCACGTTCTATAAGTGAAGCTATCCCGAGGAGGACACATAAAGGAGAGTCGTAATGGCCTCATCTTTGGCAAGCTCCTCCGGTTTTTTTCACATTTTTTTTCCGAGTTTTTTTTTTTTTTTTTTTTTTATACGTTCTGCTGACTCTCGCTCTATAAATGACGTCATCCTAAGGAGGACACCTAAAGGCGAGCCATAATGGCCTCATCTTTGGCAAGCTCCTTCGGTTTTTTTCACAGTTTTTTTTCCAGTTTTTTTCCGGTTTTTTTTTCGATTTTTCCATGCTTTTTTTTTTTAACGTTGTGCTGACTCTTGTTCTTTAAATGACGCTATCCCGAGGAGGACACCAAAAGACGAGCCGTAATGGCCTCATCTTTGGCAAGCTCTTCCGATTTTTTGTCACAGTTTTTTCCGGTTTTATTTTTTTTTTAACGTTGTGTTGACCCTCGTTCTTTAAGTGACGCTATCACGAGGAGGACACATAAAGGCGAGCCGTAATGGCCTCATCCTTGGCAAGCTCCTCCGGTTTTTTTCACAGTTTTTTTCCCAGTTTTTTCTGGTTTTTTTTTCGGTGTTTTTTTTCTAAGTTGTGCTGACTCTCGTTCTTTAAATGACGCTATCTCGAGGAGCACACCTAAAGACGAGCCGTAATGGCCTCATCTTTGGCAAGCTCCTCCGGTTTTTTTTCACATTTTTTTCGGTTTTTTTTATTTTAACGTTGTGTTGACCCTGGTTCTTTAAATGACGCTATCCCGAGGAGGACACATAAAGGCGAGCCGTAATAGCCTCATCGTTGGCAAGCTCCTCCGATTTTTTTCACAGTTTTTTTCTGATTTTTTTCTGGGATTTTTTTTTTTAACGTTGTGCTGACCCTCGTTCTTTATATGACGCTATCCCGAGGAGGACAGATAAAGGCGAGCCGTAATGGCCTCATCCTTGGCAAGCTCCTCCGGTTTTTTTCACAGTTTTTTTCCCGGTTTTTTTCGGTTTTTTCGATTTTTTCCTGGTTTTTTTTTTACGTTGTGCTGACTCTCTTTCTTTAAATGACGCTATCCCGAGGACGACACCTAAAGGCGAGCCGTAATGGCCTCATCTTTGGCAAGCTCCTTCGGTTTTTTTTCACAATTTTTTCCCGGTTTTTTTCCGTTTTTTTTCGATTTTTTCCTGGTTTTTTTTTTTTTACGATGTGCTGACTCTCGTTCTTTAAATGACGCTATCTCGAGGAGGACGCCTAAAGGCGAGTCGTAATGGCCTCATCTTTGGCAAGCTCCTCCGGTTTTTTTTTTCAAAGTATTTTCCAGTTTTTTTTTTTTTTTTTTTTTTTTTTTTTTTTTTTTTTTTTTTAACATTGTGCTGACTCTCGTTCTTTAAATGACGCTATCCTGAGGAGGACACCTAAAGGCAAGCCGTAATGGCTTCATCTTTGGCAAGCTCCTCCGGTTTTTTTTCACAAATTTTTCCCCGTTTTTTTCCGATTTTTTTCCATTTTTTTTAACGTTGTGCTGACCCTCGTTCTTTATATGACGCTATCCCGAGGAGGACACTTAAAGGCGAGCCGTAATGGCCTCATCCTTGGCAAGCTCCTCTGGTTTTTTTCACAGTTTTTTTTCCAATTTTTTTTCGATTTTTTTTCAGTTTTTTCCTAGTTTTTTTTTACGTTGTGCTGACTCTCGTTCTTTAAATGACGCTATCCCTAGAAGGACACCTAAGGGCGAGCCATAATGGCCTCATCTTTGGCAAGCTCCTCCGGTTTTTTTCACAGTTTTTTTCCCGGTTTTTTTCCAATTTTTTTCGGTTTTTTCCTTTTTTTTTTTTTTTTTTTTTTTTTTTTTACAATGTGCTGACTCTCGTTCTTTAAATGACGCTATCCCGAGGAGGACACCTAAAGGCAAGCCGTAATAGCCTCATCTTTGGCAAGCTCCTCCGGTTTTTTTCACAATTTTTTTCCCGATTTTTTTTCGGTATTTTCTTGGTTTTTTTTTTTACGTTGTGCTGACTCTCGTTCTTTAAATGACGCTATCCTGAGGAGGACACCTAAAGGCGAGTCGTAATGCTGATGCATTCGCATATTTGTTAGATTAGCTAGTTAGTTTAGTTAGTTCTTGCTTAGTTTCACTCATTTTCTTTGAATTAAACAAGTATTTTTATGAGTTTTGTTTTCATACATAAAAATACCAAGGACCATGTTAATTGTGGCTAATTTCATGCAAATGAGTCAAGGAATGCACAAATAAATAAATCTCATGAAGTTGATTGCATTGAGTGCATGAATTGGTGAGACTTTGAAGCAAGTTTCCTTGTTTATGATAGGTGATGCAACAAGAAGGCATTGAAGCAAGAATGAAGCAAGCAAGTGGCTAACAACTCATTCAAGAAGAGAAACATGTACGTTGCTAACTTGAAGTTACATTGGAGTGCTTGGCAACAACGCCAAGAAGTAAACTAGGCAAGAAGAAGAGGAGTAGGGCGTTGCCAACGCCAGGAACAAGGGCGTGTTCCTAGGCAACGCCAGGCAGCCCTGGAGAGTGAATATAGAGGAGTTGCACGTTACCAACTTGCACTTCAACTAGAGTGTCCATCAACAATGCCCAACAATACAAGGCAGCCCTGGAGAACACATTTGGGCGTTGCCAACTTGGAGAAAGGGTGAGTGTTTGATGGTAACGCAAGCAAGCAAGGAATTGGGCCAGGGAGGAGCTCGAGGGCTGATGACAAGTCATCACATCCCAGTTTTACTAGCCTTTTTCCTTTGTTTTTATTTGGTTTTATGCACTTTCTTACATCCTAAGAAAGCAATTTGGAATGAAAATGCATAACTTCTTTGAATCAAATAACTACCACGTAATTGATGCTAAATCATGAGGTTTAAGCTAAATTTAATTGATTTTTAATGATTTATAAACCTTGTGAATTTGGTGATACTTTGATTGGTTATTTTGATTATTTGTAGGTGAAGAAAAGAAGAAAAGAAGAAAAGCGTGGCCTAAGAAGTGTGGCTCAAGGAAGAAAAAGTGTGGCCAAGAAGGGAGGAAGTGTGGTGCAACAAACCATGAAGCTCACTCCAAGAGCACCAAGCTCACTAAGTGAGCGCTACACTCACTCCCAGGAGACCAAGGCACAAAGCTCAGCTCACCTTGTGAGCTGAGCACAACATGAGGCCAAGAAACAAGGAAAGAAGAACCAAGCTCAGCTCACAAAGTGAGCATTATCGAGAGCACTAAAGAAATAATTCAAGGAAAATGATTTGCAATTGCATGCTTCAAGACTTGAACCCATGACCAAAGGGCAGGGGGGAGGCGCTACTCACAAGGAAAAATAAGCCAAAATTGGCCAAGTGCACTCCCCAAGGTTCGAACCCCACACCTTGAGGAAGCAAGGAAGCAAGGCAACAAAGAAAAGGGGCAGCGCATGCTTCCCATGGGTTTCGAACCAAGGGCCTTCCCTTGGATGTCCCAGGGCTCAGCGCACTTAGAGAGTTGAGCGCTACTTCTTGATGCATAGGGGCACATCATGACACGGCCAGGGAGTGAGGCACGCAACAAATTGACAAGGCCCATGGTGCATCACACAACAAATTTGACACGGCCAGGGAAGGAGTGGAGCGCGCATGACACGGTCCAAGGGACAGCACAACAAATTGGCACTAAGGCACCTGTGAGCTGAGCTCTCCCCTGATGCATTCCACACAGCACGCTATGCAAGGCCTCACTACACCAAGTCTTCAAGCTCAGCTCACTTTGTGAGCTGAGCATCCCCCTGGAGGCAGATTTCTTCATGGGCTGAAATTCAATTAAAAATCCAACTTAATTCATTTCTTCACCAAATCAAAAGCCCATCCAAATTCCAAAATCCAAGAATAGAAAGTGTATAAATAGGAGTTAGTTTGATGTAATTAGGACTCTTTTTTTCACACCTCTAGACTTCATTTTGAATTTTCCTTTTTACTTGCATTTTAATTTTGAGCTTTTACTTTTCTTAGAGAATTGGGAAGGAGAATTGATCTCTCTTCTTCCTTGTTCTTGCTTGAGCACTCTTTACTTTTCTTGCTTTGGATCTTGGGTGAAGAATTGAAGAACTTCTGTTTCAATCTCACCTTGAGATCTTGTTTAATTTTCTGCATAATTGAATTCCACTTTCTGTTTATTGCTTCTGCTTCTACTCTTTCTGCAATTTACATTTTCTTTATTTCCTTTGCAATTGTTCTTGCTGGATCAAGGAAGGATTTGAGATCTAGACTTGTTATCTAGTCTCTTCCACTCCTGAGATCTTGAACCACTTTTAAATTGCTGCAAATTAAGCACTACTTTCCTATTTTTAAATTCTTCAAGGCATTTTACTTTTCTGTTAAGATCTACTTCACTGCACTTAGATTTTCTCTTTTATGTTTAATGCAATTTACTTGTTCTTGTTTAATTTCTGCAATTCCAATTCCCAATCCCTTTTACAATTCAAGCAATTTATATTTCTTGCACTTTAAGCTTCAGCCATTTATATTTCTTGCAATTTAAGTTTCTGCACTTTATATTACTTGCACTTTAAGATTCAGCTTCTTTACTTTCTTTGCTCTTTAGTTTACTGCAATTCCCCCTTTCCCCTTTACATTTCATGCAATTTAGCTTTTGTCAGTCACAAAACACTCAACCAATACTTGATTCGCTTGACTAAATCAACCACTAAGCTAAAATTGCTCAATCCTTCAATCCCTGTGGGATCGACCTCACTCATGTGAGTTATTATTACTTAATGCGACCCGGTACACTTGCCGGTGAGTTTCGGGTGTTTTGGAAAATTCGTTTTTCCACATAAAATATCCATCAAGTTTTTGGCGCCGTTGCCGGGGATTGATTAGATTGACAATGATTAAGTGAAGTGAAGGTCTAGATCAAGCACTTTTTCTTTTCTGTTTCTTAAACTTTTAACTAACACACTAACTGTTTGAATTTTTGCTTAAGCCAACTAACATTTCACTTCAGCCATGGATTGAAGTGTTATTGCCTTTCTGGCGGTGTGTGATTCTTATACTTTGGTTGTATGTCAGGTACAAGGAGAGTTATACCCACTTTTTGTGAACAAGACAAAAGAACCCTCAGAAGATTAAGAAGAGCTGAAAGAGGGAAAAACATTATTGGAGAAGAGGAGTCAGAAGAAGAATTCCAAGATATGGAGGAACACTTAACAAATCCACCAAATGGAACAGAAGGAGCAGCCAATAACAACAATAATCCACCACAGAGAAGAGTTTTGGCTTCCTACACATGTGCAGATCCTAGACATTGTGGGAGTAGCATTCTTACCCCAAATGTTAATGCAAATAACTTTGAACTAAAGCCACAACTCATCACCTTGGTTCAAAACAATTGTTCTTATGGAGGAGGACCACTTGAAGACCCTAACCAACACTTGTCCACCTTGAGGATTTGTGACACTGTCAAAACCAATGGTGTGCACCCTGACAGTTACAAGCTACTGCTATTTCCATTTTCTCTCAGAGACAAAGCCACTCAATGGTTGGAATCCTTCCCAAGGGACAGCATCAATAATTGGGATGATCTAGTAACCAAGTTCCTTGCCAAGTTTTATCCACCTCAAAGAGTTATTAGATTGAAGACTGAAGTGCAAACATTCACACAAATGGATGCTGAACCTTTGTATGAGGCATGGGAACGATATAAAGCTCTAATCAGAAAATGTCCACCGGGACTGTTCAGTGAGTGGGACAGATTGCAGAATTTCTATGAAGGCTTGACACTGAAATCTCAAGAGGCTTTGGATTATTCAGCAGGAGGCTCTTTACAACTAATGAAAACGGCAGAGGAAGCCCAAAATCTCATTGATATGGTGGCCAACAATCAATATTTCTTTGCTCACCAAAGGCAACGCCAACCGTCACAAAGGAAAGGAGTGATGGAGTTGGAAGGAGTGGACTCAATCCTAGCTCAAAACAAAATAATGCAGCAGCAAATTCAACAACAATTTGAGCAAATGGCCAAGAGGATTGTTAGCCTCCAAGTTGTAGCAGTCAACACAAGCCAACCATCATCCACATGGGGGCAAAATGAAGAAACTCAAGAGGAGCAGCAGCAAGAACAAGTCCAGTACATGCACAACCAAAATTCTGGGCCAAATGAAGTCTATGGTGATACTTACAACCTTTCATGGAAGAACCATCCCAACCTCAGATGGGGAGACAACCATAATCAAACTCAGCAGCCATGGCAGAGAAACTCAAACCAGAACAATAGGAAAAACACAAACCAAAATAACCAACAGAATAATAGCCAAACCACATACAGAAAACCACAAAACACCTACCCCAATTCTAACCATCATCCATCCAATAACCAAGCCTCAAATCAAAACACTTATCCTTAACCCTCAACACCTCACAACCAACCAATCTCACAAGACTCTTAGAGGATTAACAACTTGGAGCTCTTGATAGAAAAGATGATGAAGAATCAAGAGATGACATTGAGGAACCAGGAAGCCTCCATGAAAAATATGGAAAGGCAAATTGGACAACTCTCCAAGCAAATCACCATTGAGAGACCATCAAGCTCACTACCTAGTGACACTATCCCCAATCCAAAAGAGGAGTACAAGGCAATACAACTAAGGAGTGGAAAGATCCTGATGAAAAATGAAGAAGCAACTAAGGAGCCAAAGGAAAGTGATAAGAAACAAGCTGAAGAAGAGAAAGCCAATGATGAAGAGGTAACAGCAAGAAAGCAGACCTCAGAAGAGCTCAAAGAAAGGGAAGATCAGGCACAAAAATCAAGAAAAGAGAAGGAAGCAATGAAAGAGCCAACCAAGGAACAAAGGTAGGGAGTGAACTTCACACCACCTCTGCCATATCCTCAAAGATTCAACAAGGAGACTAAGGACCAACACTTCCCAAAATTTCTTGAAATCTTCAAGAAATTAGAAATAAACATTCCACTGGCTGAAGCATTGGAACAAATGCCCCTGTATGCAAAGTTCTTGAAGGAGCTCATCAACAAGAAGAGAAGTTGGCAAGACAAAGAAACTGTGCTTCTCACTGAAGAATGCAGTGCACTCATCAGAAAAGGACTTCCCCCCAAAGTGGAAGACCCTGGAAGTTTCTTCCTACCTTGCACCATTGGAAGCATATTTATCAACAAAGGGATGTGTGACTTAGGAGCAAGCATAAACCTAATTCCATCATCCTTAGTGAAAAAGCTTGGTATAGGGAAGGTGAAACCAATACAGATGTCCTTAGAATTGATGGACCAGTCAGTAGTATATCCCAAAGGAATGATTGAAAACCTTTTAGTTAAGGTTGGCAAGTTCCTTTTTCCTGCGGACTTTGTAATATTGAACACTGAAGAAGAAGAAAACAATTCAATCATCTTGGGAAGGCCATTTTTGGCCACTGCCAGAGCCATCATAGATATAGAGCAGGGAGAACTGACTCTCAGGATGCACGAGGAAAGCATTATCCTGAAAGTGTTTCCAGAACCACAAGTTAGTGAAGAAAGAGGCATAGTAGTCAGTGACTGTTTTCCAAGGCAAAAAACCAACAACACAGGGGAGCAGAAGAATGAGCATGTGCAAGGAGGAGAAGGACATCAAAAAGGAATCAGGATGATAAACAAGAAGAAAGATGCCACAACCAAAGCTGCTGTCAAGGAAGAAAGGTTAACAAGAAAAAGGAAGAAAAACAAGAAGAAGGCTCACAAAGGGTGGAAGAATAAAAAAATCCCAACTGAAGGATTCTCCAAAGGCGACAAGGTGCAACTAATATATCAGCAGCTGGAAACTGAGGATCACTACACTGTTAACCAAATACTCTCTCTTGAGCATGTGGAAATTGAGCACCAAGGGACAAAGAAGAAGCTCACAGTCAGAGGGGACAAGCTGAGGCACTACAGTCATCAACCACCATAAAAGAAGGGTTCAATGTCAAGCTAGTGACAATAAAAGAGCGCTTGTTGGGAGGCAACCCAACCTGAGGTAGTTTTCTTTTCATAGCTATTTTAATAAAAAGGTCAATTAGCTTTATCTGTATTACAAGAAGCTAAGTTTGGTGTTGCACACCAAAACAATATAAGAGAGAATGAAGGATTCTAAGTTTGGTGTTCCACCAAAATCCCATCATAAAACATATTCTCACTTCCTGCACAAAGCTAGCTTCAAGCATTCAGATAAACTAGTTGACTATTCTGCTGTTTTCTAGTTATTAGTTTTATTGCTTTTGAAAAAGAAAAAAAAAGAGAGATTTTGCATATAGCTAATTTGTTGCATAAGAAGCATTAGCAAGGAACTAAGTTTGGTGTTCACACACTAAAGTAAGTTCAAGAGCCCACAAATAAGTCTTGCAATTTAGTTGAATACCTAAAGGAGTTGAAAAGCAAGCAACATTTGAGGAGTATGCAGGAAAATAGCCAACAAATCAGGGAACATCTGCATTATGACTTACAAGGAACAAACAGAAGGAAGAATGAAAAGCTGCAACCCAACATGTTGTATTTATACTTGATCCTTGTTGTTGTGTAATGATTTAATTCAGAGAGTCCTTTATGTCTGGCTGGAATGATCATTTAGTTGCAAGTGGAAGTACATGTTGAAGAAAGCTATCTGCATAAATTTTGCTTGAAAGTTATCTGCATAATAATTGTCATCATCCATCAACTTGAATACTTTGTTTTGTTTTCCCTTGCTGTTTGAATAAAAGAGAGATGTTTGATTTAGAAAAGTAATTGTTCAATGTTGCAAGAGTTAGAATGAAAGTTAGTGGTGGTGTGTGCTTGATTTAATTGATAGCTCATAGAATAAATGCTGCAAAATGACTTGTGACTTGAAGCCTAAGCTAGTTTGCTGCTATGATCTCTCAATTCTTGAAAGTCCCTTGAAAATAAACCAAAACAGAAAGAAAAGGAAGAAGAAAAAGCCAAAAATTGGCAAAGAAACAAACAATAAGGCTAGACACCAATAGCTTGGACCGTAAGACATATGCCTGTGGTGTTTGTGTACTAGGATATGCTTGGACAAGTAAGTTCTAAGGAGTATTTTAAAACTTGGCAACTTAGATCAACTGATTTGGGATTGCCAACTGAAAGTCCACAATAAAGAGCAACCTAGCTACAAAACATTTAGTTATCCAAAGAGATGCTGGGCATCAATGATCCTAGGAGGAAAAAGGTGAGCCATGTGTCTGTGGTGAAGAAATGTTGAGTGAAATTAAGCCAAAGGCCACTGCAACATTTGCCACCAAGCCTTCAATAAGAAATAAGCTCTGAAATGCAAAAGAAAGAAGAAAAAGCTAACAAGGGAAATAAGCAAAAAGGTAAGGAATCATAGCAGCAACCTTGGTGAACCCTTAAGGAAACATAGTTTGTTTTGGCAGCAAGTAATAAATGAGCTACTTTTGATCTGCATAAAACCCCATAGACCAAATTCAACTATCTGCTTAATAAGAACATATATACTTATCTATTTCATTCTATCTTCTCTTATGTTTGATGCTCGCTTGGGGACAAGCAAGTTTTAAGTTTGGAGTTGTGATGACAAGTCATCATATCCCAGTTTTACTAGCCTTTTTCCTTTATTTTTATTTGGTTTTATGCACTTTCTTACATCCTAAGAAAGCAATTTGGAATGAAAATGCATAACTTCTTTGAATCAAACAACTACACGTAATTGATGCTAAATCATGAGGTTTAAGCTAAATTTAATTGATTTTTAATGATTTATAAACCTTGTGAAATTGGTGATACTTTGATTGGTTGTTTTGATTATTTGTAGGTGAAGAAAAGAAGAAAAGAAGAAAAGCGTGGCCTAAGAAGTGTGGCTCAAGGAAGAAAAAGTGTGGCCAAAAAGGGAGGAAGTGTGGTGCAACAAACCATGAAGCTCACTCCAAGAGCACCAAGCTCACTAAGTGAGCGCTACACTCACTCCCAGGAGACCAAGGCACAAAGCTCAGCTCACTTTGTGAGCTGAGCACAACATGAGGCCAAGAAACAAGGAAAGAAGAACCAAGCTCAGCTCACAAAGTGAGCATTATCGAAAGCACTAAAGAAATAATTCAAGGAAAATGATTTGCAATTGCATGCTTCAAGACTTGAACCCATGACCAAAGGGGAGGGGGGAGGCGCTACTCACAAGGAAAAATAAGCCAAAATTGGCCAAGTGCACTCCCCAAGATTCGAACCCCACACCTTGAGGAAGCAAGGAAGCAAGGCAACAAAGAAAAGGGCAGCGCATGCTTCCCATGGGTTTCGAACCAAGGGCCTTCCCTTGGATGTCCCAGGGCTCAGCTCACTTAGAGAGCTGAGCGCTACTTCTTGATGCATGGGGGCACATCATGACACGGCCAGGAGTGAGGCACGCAACAAATTGACAAGGCCCATGGTGCATCACACAACAAATTTGACACGGCCAGGGAAGGAGTGGAGCGCGCATGACACGGTCCAAGGGGCAGCCCAACAAATTGGCACTAAGGCACCAATGCTCAGCTCACAAAGTGAGCTGAGCTCTCCCCTGATGCATTCCACACAGCACGCTATGCAAGGCCTCACTACACCAAGTCTTCAAGCTCAACTCACTTTGTGAGCTGAGCATCCCCCTGGAGGCAGATTTCTTCATGGGCTGAAATTCAATTAAAAATCCAACTTAATTCATTTCTTCACCAAATCAAAAGCCCATCCAAATTCCAAAATCCAAGAATAGAAAGTGTATAAATAGGAGTTAGTTTGATGTAATTAGGACTTTTTTTTCACACCTCTAGACTTCATTTTGAATTTTCCTTTTTACTTGCATTTTAATTTTGAGCTTTTACTTTTCTTAGAGAATTGGGAAGGAGAATTGATCTCTCTTCTTCCTTGTTCTTGCTTGAGCACTCTTTACTTTTCTTGCTTTGGATCTTGGGTGAAGAATTGAAGAACCTCTGTTTCAATCTCACCTTGAGATCTTGTTTAATTTTTTGCATAATTGAATTCCAATTTCTGTTTATTGCTTCTGCTTCTACTCTTTCTGCAATTTGCATTTTCTTTATTTCCTTTGTAATTGTTCTTGCTGGATCAAGGAAGGATTTGAGATCTAGACTTGTTATCTAGTCTCTTCCACTCCTGAGATCTTGAACCACTTTTAAATTGCTGCAAATTAAGCACTGCTTTCCTGTTTTTAAATTCTTCAAGGCATTTTACTTTTCTGTTAAGATCTACTTTACTGCACTTAGATTTTCTCTTTTATGTTTAATGCAATTTACTTGTTCTTATTTAATTTCTGCAATTCCAATTCCCAATCCCTTTTACAATTCAAGCAATTTATATTTCTTGCACTTTAAGCTTCAGCCATTTATATTTCTTGCAATTTAAGTTTCTGCACTTTATATTACTTGCACTTTAAGATTCAGCTTCTTTACTTTCTTTGCTCTTTAATTTACTGCAATTCCCCCTTTCCCCTTTACATTTCATGCAATTTAGCTTCTGTCAGTCACAAAACACTCAACCAATACTTGATTCGCTTGACTAAATCAACCACTAAGCTAAAATTGCTCAATCCTTCAATCCCTGTGGGATCGACCTCACTCATGTGAGTTATTATTACTTGATGCAACCCGGTACACTTGCCGGTGAGTTTCGGGTGTTTTGGAAAATTCGTTTTTCCACAAAAAATATCCATCAAGGGCGTTGCCAACGTGGGAATGTATAGGTGTTCTTCAAGGCAATGCTGAGCTAGAAGATTTTGTCCAGCCCAAGGAAGCTCGAGCACGTTGCCAACGCCAGCTTCCAAAGGCGTGTTTAGAGACAACGTAGCAAGCACAAAGCTCAAGCACGTTGCCAACTCCATGATGCATGGACGTGTTTGATGGAAACGCCAACGACATAGGCAATTCAAGGCAACCCAGGGAAGAAGCTCGAGCACGTTGCCAACGTGCTGCTTCACTAGAGTGTTTAGAGGCAACGCCAGGGAGGAAAGCTTGGAAGGAGGCAATCCTGGAGAGCACGTTGCCAACGTGCTGCTTCACTAGTGTGTTTGAAGACAACGTCAAGACTTGGCCCAGGAAGGAGAGAAGCTGGCGTTGCCAACGCCAGGAACAAGAGACGTGTTCCAAGGCAACGCAGCAAGCCTTGGATCTCCACCCATTGAGCACGTTGCCAACGCCAGCCTTCATTGGCGTGTTTGGCAACAACTCAAGGCAGCTTGGATGATGCCTCTCCAACTCAAGCACGTTGCCAACGCCAGGAAACATAGGCGTGTTCAATAACAACGCCAAGAAGCAAGCATGGAGCCTTGAGGAAGGCTCGAGCACGTTGCCAACTCCAGGAAGAGTTGGAGTGTTTTGTGACAACGCCAAGCAAGGATGCTGTCCAGGAAAGGAAGCCAACGTTGCCAACGTGCATTAAGGCTAGCGTTATTGGCAAAAACGCCAAGCCATTGGGCCAGAAGCATTATGAATGAACTCCTCCTTCCATGCTTAGCAACATTTCTTCCATTGAGCCAGGAATTCAACAAAGAGAAAGCCCACATTGCTAGCCCAAATTAAAGATCTCTGAAGGAGTTTTAGGAGTAGTATAAATAGAGAAGAGTTTGGTACTTTTGAGGACTCTTGACTTTTATTTTTTAGCAATTTTTACTCTTAGACACTTTTACTTTCACACTTAGAGTTTTTTTTTTGTTTTCACTGCTTCTCAACCATATTCTATTTTGTTTTTCTTGCAACTTTGAATTAGAGTTTTAAGAACTTTTTCTTCTTCATTCTTCTCTACTCAGTTTTAATGTTTACTATTGCAATTGTTGTTGAAATGGGAGCTATGACTCACTAAACCCCACTTTCATTAGAGGGAAGAGCTCTGCTTGTTTGAATGAATTGATAACCCTTCTCCTCCTTCTTAATTCAAGTGGTTAATCCAAGAGGAAACTCTTGTTCTTCAAAGATTCAATCACCATCGAGAGAGGGATTAATCTATATGAATTATGTGATGAATTTGAGAAAGGAGCTACATAATTCAGTTTAGAGTTCATCCTTTTATGATTTCCTTGATCAATACACTTTGGTTGGTATGTGAGATGTAACCTCCCTTAGTTGAGATTCTGGAAGTTGTGTGGCTTGGATTAGGAATTGAACTTCATCTCTTCTCATGAACAATTAGATCGCGAGAGTGGCAATTGGTTGTGTTGAGAGAAATTGAGTTACAAAGAGATTGGGACTCAATTACCCACAATTTGCCATGGATCTATACCCATGATTGAGAAGGAATTGATCAACATCAATTCAGGAGAATTTGCATCTCTGTTCCCTAATGATCCTCTCCATCATCAATTCTCATTTCTTTTGCTCTTTAGTTGTTTGAATACCCATTACCCAATTCCCTTCTACATTCTTGCAATTCATTATTCTCGTCATTTACATTCTGTTTCTATATTTCTTGCTATTTACTCTTGTGCTCTTTAAAATTCTGCAATCTTTACTTTTTTGCAATTTATCTTTAATGTCATTTAAGTTTCTTGCATTTTAAGTTTCAGTTATTTACTTTCATCTTCTTTCTTTCTCTCTTCTAGTTCTTGAAATTCCTTGCCATTTAAATTCTTGCAATTATGTTCAAAAATCACAAATCTCATGAAATCAAAACCATGTTTACTTGACTAAATCTACCATTTAACTAAAGTTTCTTAATCTACCAATCTCCGTGGGATCGACTTCACTCTTAGTGAGTTTTATTACTTGATACGACCCGGTATACTTGCCGGTCATTACGTGAAATTAATTTTTTACGTATCAACCAAAACCACTCATCCAACCATTCCCGCAACACACACGACCAAAACCACTCATCCAACAACGCTAACCAATACAAGAAACCACAAAACACATATCAACCACCTCACCACAATCCACAAACTCATCAAAATAGCATTCCCGCACCAATATCTAACCCCCAAAACTACCACACTACCCCCACAAACAACTTCCAGCAACCACATTCCACCCCCATCATACCACCAATTGACCATCATGAAAGTAGACTTTCAAGTCTTGAGGCAGCCCTACAAGCAATTGCTCAGTCCACTCAAAGCTTGATCAAAGTGCAAGAGAGAAATGAAGCCACCATGAAGAGCCTTGAACGGCAAGTGGGACAATTGGCTAAACAAGCTGAACGGCCGACCAATGTCCTCCCAAGTGACACAGTACCCAACCCAAGAGAAGAATGCAAAGCTCTTCAATTGAGAAATGGCAAAGTAATTGGAGAAAGTTCTAACAAGGAACCAACAAAACTCAAGAAGCAAGGCACAGCAAGCAAGCAAGATGAGGACAAGGTATCAACACCTCAAGAAAGCAAAGAAGATGAAAAGCCACAAAGCAAGACACTCACTCAAAACAACCACTCCAACAACAAGGAGGATATGAAGCCACAACAAGAGAACAAGAATGAAGGAGTAAAAGCCTATATACCCAAGCTTCCATATCCAACAAGGATACACAAAGGAACGAAAGATCAACAATTCCCAAGGTTCTTGGAAATCTTTAAGAAACTTGAAATCAACATCCCATTGGCGGAGGCCTTGGAACAAATGCCACTATATGCAAAGTTTCTTAAAGAGTTGATCTCCAAGAAGAGAAGTTGGCAAGAGAAAGAAACAGTAATTCTCACTCAAGAGTGTAGTGCCATTATTCAAAGGGGACTGCCACCAAAACTCAAGGATCCAGGCAGCTTCCTCATACCATGCACAATTGGGAGTATAGCCATTGACAAATCACTCTGTGACCTGGGAGCAAGCATTAACTTAATGCCCCTTACCATGATGAAGAAAATGATGATAGAGGAATTGAAACCCACAAGGATGTCACTCCAACTTGCTGACAGATCTATCAAAATACCAAATGGTGTAGTTGAGAACCTCTTGGTGAAAGTGGAGAACTTCATATTCCCAGCTGATTTTGTGGTCCTAGATATGGATGAAGAGGGGAGCAACTCAGTTATACTTGGAAGACCCTTTTCAGCTATAGCTAGAACAATCATTGATGTGGAAAAGGGAGAGATGATTTTCAGAGTACATGATGAGCAAATGACCATAAATGTCTTTAAAGCAATGCAACACCCCGTTAAGAAAGAGAGTTGCATGAGGATTGATATGGTGGACTCTCTGGTTGAAGAAGTACTTGAACTGAACCATCAAGTGAAACAGGAGGAAGTCCATGACATCCAAGGACAAGAAGAGAACAAATTGGAAACACCGGAGGAACCAAGTGAAGCTAAGAAAGAAGAGGCACCACAACAAGAGTTGAAACCACTACCCCCTCATCTTAAATATGCATTTCTTAGTGAAAAGGACAGCTTCCCAGTGATCATCAATTCTACATTGTGTGCTGAGGAAGAAGAAAAGCTACTTGTAGTTTTGAGAGCTCACAAAGAAGCATTGGGATGGACCATTGATGACTTGAAAGGCATAAGCCCTGCCATATGCATGCACAAAATACTCTTGGAGGAAAATTCTAAACCAGTAGTACAACCTCAGAGAAGATTGAATCCCACAATGAAAGAGGTAGTCCAAAAAGAAGTACTGAAGCTATGTAAAGCTGGGATTATTTACCCCATCTCTGATAGTCCATGGGTTAGCCCAGTTCAAGTAGTATCCAAGAAAGGTGGGATGACTGTCATTGTCAATGAGAAGAATGAGCTTATTCCAACAAGAACAGTGACTGGATGGAGGACGTTCATTGACTATAGGAGGCTGAATGATGCCACACAAAAGGACCATTTCCCCCTTCCTTTCATTGACCAGATGCTGGAAAGCTGGCCATGCCTATTACTGTTTCCTTGACGGATACTTTGGATATAACCAAATCATAGTTGATCCTATGGATCAAGAGAAGACTTCCTTTACCTGCCCTTTTGGAGTCTTTGCTTACAGGAGAATGCCATTCGGACTGTGTAATGCCCCAGCTACCTTTCAGAGATGCATGCTATCAATCTTCTCGGACATGGTAGAAAAAATTATTGAAGTCTTTATGGATGATTTCTCTGTCTTTGGTGATTCTTTCAATACTTGCACCATCTTACCCTAGTCTTGAAGAGGTGCCAAGAAACCAATTTGGTTTTAAACTGGGAGAAATGCCATTTCATGGTACCCGAAGGCATTGTTCTTGGTCACAAAATTTCAAGAGAGGGTATAGAGGTTGACAAGGCAAAAGTGGAAATTATAGAAAAACTTCCTTTACCAACTAGTGTGAAAGCTGTTAGAAGCTTCTTGGGGCATGCTGGATTCTATAGAAGATTCATCAAAGATTTTTCTAAAATAGCAAAGCCACTAAACAATCTGCTGGTGGTAAACAACCCTTTCCTCTTTGATGATGAATGTAAACATGCCTTTGAAACTCTAAAAGCCAAGCTCACCACAGCACCAATCATCACACCCCCAAGTTGGGGATTGCCTTTTGAACTCATGTGTGATGCAAGTGACCTTGCAATTGGTGCTGTGTTGGGGTAGAGGAAGGAAAAGAAGCTTCATGTTATCTACTATACAAGTAAAGTGTTGAATGAAACTCAAAGAAATTACACTACAACAGAGAAAGAGCTGCTAGCTGTGGTATATGCTTTTGATAAGTTTAGACAATATTTGATTGGATCTAAAGTTTTAGTATATACTGACCATGCTGCTCTTAAGTATCTTATGTCAAAACAGGATGCCAAACCAAGGCTAATCAGATGGATACTACTCCTACAAGAGTTTGACATTGAGATAAAGGATAGAAAGGGTAGTGAAAATCAAGTTGCTGACCACCTATCAAGGGTGCCACAAGATACATGTCAAGACAATCTTCAATCAATAAATGAGGAATTTCCAGATGAGCACCTCTTGCAGATTCAACATGTTCCTTGGTTCGCAGACATGGCCAACTACAAGGCAGGAAGAATCATCCCACAAGAATACACAAAACAGCAAGTCAAGAAGTTGTTACATGAGGCCAAGTTCTTCTTCTGGGATGAGCCATTTCTATTCAAAAAATGCCCAGATGGAATGATAAGAAGGTGTGTACCGGAGGTTGAGATGAAGGACATACTATGGCATTGTCACAACTCAAGCTATGGTGGCTATTTTGGAGCTGAAAAAACTGCTGCAAAGGTGCTTCAAAGTGGCTTCTACTGGCCTTCCATCTTCAAGGATGCTAGAGGCTTTGTGATCCATTGCAATGAATGTCAAAGAACAGGAGGTTTGACAAGGAAAAATGAGATGCCTCAGAAGTTCATTTTGGAAGTGGAACTCTTTGATTTGTGGGGAATAGACTTCATGGGACCCTTTCCTCCATCCTACACATTCAAATATATTTTGGTGGCAGTGGAGTATGTTTCAAAATGGGTAGAAGCAATAGCCACCACTACATGTGATACCAATGTGGTGTTGCAATTCCTAAAGAGAAACATCTTCACAAGATTTGGAGTGCCCAAGGGACTTATAAGTGATAGAGGAAGCCACTTCTGTAACAAGCAACTAAATTCTCTACTCCACAAATATGGAGTTACTCACAAAGTAGCCACACCTTATCACCCACAGACAAATGGGCAAGCTGAACTTGCTAATAGAGAGCTAAAGAGGATCCTGGAAAAAACTGTGGAAGCAACAAGAAAGGACTGGGTTCAGAAGCTGGATGATGCACTTTGGGCATACAGAACAGCTTTCAAAACGCCCATAGGAAAATCTCCATTTCAGCTGGTGTATGGGAAGGCATGCCATCTCCCTGTGGAGCTTGAACACAAGGCCTTTTGGGCCACCAAACTTTTGAATTTAGATGCTCAAGCAGCAGGAGAAAAGAGGTTACTACAACTCAATGAATTAGAGGAATTTAGATTGGAGGCATATGAAAATGCCAGAATATACAAAGAAAGAGCAAAAAGGTGGCATGACACGAGGATCTCCCAAAGAACATTCGAACCAGGCCAAAAAGTGTTGCTATTCAACTCAAGGTTGAAGATTTTCCCTGGAAAGCTCAGATTTAGATGGACTGGTTCATATACCATCACCAAAGTATCTCCTCATGGCTATGTGGAATTACTTGATGAAGCTTCAAAACAGACCTTCACAGCCAATGGACATAGGGTGAAACTTTATCTTGGTGGCCCCTGGAGCAAGGAAGAAAATGTGCACTTACTAACATGAGCAAAAGAGCTGCAATGTCAAGCTAAGGACGATAAACAAGCGCTTCATAGGAGGCAACCCATGCACAAGAGTCTTTTATTTTCATGCTTTAGTGATAATAAAGAGTGAACTAGCATATAGTGTATGCAAAGAACTAAGTTTGGTGTCCACACATACACGAAAATGCTAGACCATAGAGCAACAGTGTAGTTATTTCTTTTATTAATATGGAAACAATAAAAAAAATGTGTATTTTTTTAGATAATATCATCGTAATTTGTTGGCATATGTTAAGACACTTCAAGAATCTCACTGTTTTGAAATTTTGTTGCAGGGAAGTGAAAGAAAGAAGTGATGGGGAATCCTTGAAGAGAAGTCACGGACACACAAGGAAAAGAAAGTCACATGGGTCTTAAATTATGTGCATTGAGGAAAACACCTTAGCATGCATTAGGCAAAGAAGTTTCATTTTCCCCATGCCTTGACCGAACATTCAAAACCAGTCCCCCATCATAAATATCACTTTAACTACTCCAACCATATTCATCAAACCTCACTCATATATACCCTTCTCCATCACCCCATTTCATCAATTTACCTCAACCGAATTCACATTCAACTTTTAAATCATCCTTGCTTTGCAGATTTTAGCTTTGAACCTATGTTTTGCTCAACAAAACTTAGAGTGCATTAACTCCCCCTAGCCTACCCGAACCACCCCCTTCCCTCTCACAATACTTTCTAGCTTGTATGCTTTACCATGTCACCATATCTATCTACACCCTCTTCATAAACATTTTCTTTATGCTTGAGGACAAGCATTCATCTAAGTTTGGTGTTGGAAGATTTGACCCTTGCAATTGAATTTCAATGGCCTCATCATCAAGAGCTAGGAGAGAAGATGAAGGACAAAGCCACTTTGATCGAAGGAGATTCAAATCCAAACACAATGAGCGCATCTTTAGTTGGATGTCAGGCAAAGATGTTGTCCCGGAGTTACCTTTCAAGCTAAGAAAGGGGGAATATTCTGAAATACAAAAAATAATTAGGAAGAGGGGATGGGAGCTTCTCTGTAACCAACCTCAAGAAGTGAGCATGCTTCTCATCCATGAGTTTTACACTAATGTGATAAGAGAATTTGATGATGAAGAGCCATACATATGCTATGTAAGAGGGGTGACTATTGACTTTAGTCCAAACGCCATCAACAGGGTGCTAAAGGTCAAACCAAAACGGTTCAAACAAGCTAGCTATGAGGAAAGGGTTAAAAATGATCCAAGATATGTGGATGTGCTAAGTGACTTATGCAGAGTAGGCACAGATTGGGTGTTGGATTCACATGGACAACCACTCAAACTCAGGAGAGGTGATCTCATACCTCAAGCAAAAGGATGGCATGACATAGTGAGGAGATCATTGATCTCTACTTCAAATAATTCCGAAGTGACAGTGAATAGAGCAATAATGATCCACTGCATAATGAAAGGAGGGGAGATCAATGTTGGAGAAATTATAGCCAAGAACATCATTGACATAGCTCAAAAGGTCAAACAGGACAGCTGGCTAGGATATCCTAGTACTATTCTGCGCTTATGTGAAGAAGCTAGAGTACCTCTTGAAGAATTTGAAGAAACTGACGTGGTCTCTATTGGAAAACCTCTCACCAGGGAAAGGTTGGAATTTGTCACCACAACCCAATTGGAGAGGCAACCTTTAGCAAGAAAAAAGAAAAGGAAAGAAGCAAGACAAGAAGAAGAGCCCCAAGAAATGGAAGATACAAGTACCTTGAACATGAATCAACTCCAAGCCGCTTTGGAAGGAATCTCTGGGCAATATTCACAAATTCAAAGGAGCCAAGAGGAACAAGCTCAACAACAAAGGGACCTTTGGCAGGTAATGAATCAGTAAAGAGAAGTTCAAGTTCAATGGATGAGTCAGCAAAATGAATATCAAACACACATGATGGAACTACAACAAGAACAATATGCCAAGATGTATGAAGCCATCAACAATTCAACTGTTGAACACGAAAGATCCATGGAAAAGGTAATACAAGAACAAGCTCAACTAAGGAAAGAGCAAGCTCAACAAAGGGAGCTCCTCCATAGGTTGGATGCTAGACATGATATATTTCACAGAGAATTCAATGAAAGCAGAATGTTCAAGGAGGCCAGACATAGAGACAGACTTGACTATGATATATGCACCCAAGAGAAACTCAGCTACCTTTGTGGAGCACCCCCATTGCTCAACCCACAAATCAAAAGTTTTAATGAAGCACGCAAGGTATTGAAGAACAGGAACTTGCAAGGGTGAGATTCAATGCTGAGAGGCTAAAAGAGAAGATGATAAGCTCAGGAGTATGGCAAAGAGAAGAGGGGACTCAACAACAAAACAACAAGGAGAAATAAGAAAGAAAAAGAAAGAAGATCCAAATGGCAAAGGAAAGGGACATAAAGACTAAAGGTGGTGGAGTTCTTTTCTTTAGTACTTTATTAAATAAAGAAGATGTATGTCTGAAATATGGTATACCTTCTAAGTTGTTTTCCTTTATGCATTATCAGTTATGTTGCCTATTCCATGTATCACTCACATGCTTGGAATGTTTGCTTGTCTTAAGTATTTTCACTTGACACTGGAATAAGAGATGTAGTTTGAGCAAGAACAGAGAGAAATCTAGCCTAAGAGAATAAGATAGTCTGATACAAAGTGTTAGTACATATATGCTGTCAGTGTGAACGAATCAAGAGCTCAAGAAATCAAAAGGAGTTAAGAGCTTGCTTACACAAAACTAGTTGGCTAAGGGTCATAAGACTCAAGAAGTTAGGAGCACAAAAGATCCTTGACAATAAAGTAATACACAAAATTTTAAAGAGAAGAAAAAGAGAAATAAAGAAAACAAAGAACAAAAAGAATGAAAGGCTAGGCATCAATGACAAAATTTGGATATGTGTCTGTGGTGATTGATGTTAGGAGACATACTTGGGCTAGTAAATCCGAGGGGTGCTTCATCACCCGGTAACTTGAGTTAACTAACTCGGGATTATCGATTGAAAACCCACATTCAAGAGTAACTTTATAACAGAACATTTAGCAACCCAAAGAGGTGCTGGACACCACTATCCAGATAAAGTTTCAATGTTATATGCCTGTGATTGAATGTGTTAAGGAGAGAGGCTTGAGTTAGTAAATCTTTAAGAGTGCTTCAACACTTAACAACTTAAACCAACTGGTTTGGGATTGTTGATTGAAAGCTTATGCTAAAGAGCCGCCTTAAGACAAGATTTTTAGCTCAATTGAAACAACAAAAAAAAGGGGGAGAAAAGAGAAGTAGAGAAAAGAATAGCTTAAGGACTATGTGCCAAGATAAAGAAAAAGAGTCTAGTGAAATTAACTAACCTGGTGTTGGAGCAAGCATTTCAACTAAGAATTAAGATTAGCCTTGATCAGTTCCACTAAACAGATGACTACACAATTGAGGATGACATTTTTTATGGAAGAATTCTTCTCTGTTAAGGCATTCAATTCTTGCATCTTAAACTCTTTTGTCACATTATTCTATCTCTTGCTTGAGGACAAGCAATATTTTAAGTTTGGTGTTGTGATGCATTCGCATATTTGTTAGATTAGCTAGTTAGTTTAGTTAGTTCTAGCTTAGTTTCACTCATTTTCTTTGAATTAAACAAGTATTTTTATGAGTTTTGTTTTCATACATAAAAATACCAAGGACCATGTTAATGTGGCTAATTTCATGCAAATGAGTCAAGGAATGCACAAATAAATAAATCTCATGAAGTTGATTGCATTGAGTGCATGAATTGGTGAGACTTTGAAGCAAGTTTCCTTGTTTATGATAGGTGATGCAACAAGAAGGCATTGAAGCAAGAATGAAGCAAGCAAGTGGCTAACAACTCATTCAAGAAGAGAAACATGCATGTTGCTAACTTGAAGTTACATTGGAGTGCTTGGCAACAACGCCAAGAAGTAAACTGGGCAAGAAGAAGAGGAGTAGGGCGTTGCCAACGCCAGGAACAAGGGCGTGTTCCTAGGCAACGCCAGGCAGCCCTGGAGAGTGAATATAGAGGAGTTGTACGTTGCCAACTTGCACTTCAACTAGAGTGTCCATCAACAACGCCCAACAATGCAAGGCAGCCCTGGAGAACACATTTGGGCGTTGCCAACTTGGAGAAAGGGTGAGTGTTTGATGGTAACGTAAGCAAGCAAGGAATTGGGCCAGGGAGGAGCTCGAGGCGTTGCCAACGTGGAATGTATAGGTGTTCTTCAAGGCAACGCTAAGCTAGAAGATTTTGTCCAACCCAAGGAAGCTCGAGCACGTTGCCAACGCCAGCTTCCAAAGGCGTGTTTAGAGACAACGTAGCAAGCACAAAGCTCAAGCACGTTGCCAACTCCATGATGCATGGACGTGTTTGATGGAAACGCAAACGACATAGGCAATTCAAGGCAACCTAGGGAAGAAGCTCGAGCACGTTGCCAACGTGCTGCTTCACTAGAGTGTTTAGAGGCAACGCCAGGGAGAAAAGCTTGGAAGGAGGCAATCCTGGAGAGCACGTTGCCAACGTGCTGCTTCACTAGTGTGTTTGAAGACAACGTCAAGACTTGGCCCAGGAAGGAGAGAAGCTGGCGTTGCCAATGCCAGGAACAAGAGACGTGTTCCAAGGCAACGCAGCAAGCCTTGGATCTCCACCCATTGAGCACGTTGCCAACGCCAGCCTTCATTGGCGTGTTGGCAACAACTCAAGGCAGCTTGGATGATGCCTCTCCAACTCAAGCATGTTGCCAATGCCAGGAAACATAGGCGTGTTCAATGACAACGCCAAGCAGCAAGCATGGAGCCTTGAGGAAGGCTCGAGCACGTTGCCAACTCCAGGAAGAGTTGGAGTGTTTTGTGACAATGCCAAGCAAGGAGGCTGTCCAGGAAAGGAAAGCCAACGTTGCCAACGTGCATTAAGGCTAGCGTTATTGGCAAAAACGCCAAGCCATTAGGCCAGAAGCATTATGAATGAACTCCTCCTTCCATGCTTAGCAACACTTCTTCCATTGAGCCAGAAATTCAACAAGAGAAAGCCCACATTGCTCGCCCAAATTAAAGATCTCTGAAGGAGTTTTAGGAGTAGTATAAATAGAGAAGAGTTTGGTACTTTTAAGGACTCTTGACTTTTATTTTTTAGCAATTTTTACTCTTAGACACTTTTACTTCACACTTAGAGTTTTTTTTTGGTTTTCACTGCTTCTCAACCATATTTTATTTTGTTTTTCATGCAACTTTGAATTAGAGTTTTAAGAACTTCTTCTTCTTCATTCTTCTCTACTCAATTTTAATGTTTACTATGCAATTGTTGTTGAAATGGGAGCTATGACTCACTAAACCCCACTTTCATTAGGGGGAAGACCTCTGCTTGTTTGAATGAATTGATAACTCTTCTCCTCCTTCTTAATTCAAGTGGTTAATCCAAGAGGAAACTCTTGTTCTTCAAAGATTCAATCACCATCGAGAGAGGATTAATCTATATGAATTATGTGATGAATTTGAGAAAGGAGCTACATAATTCAGTTTAGAGTTCATCCTTTCATGATTTCCTTGATCAATACACTTTGGTTGGTATGTGAGATGTAACCTCCCTTAGTTGAGATTCTGGAAGTTGTGTGGCTTGGATTAGGAATTGAACTTCATCTCTTCTTATGAACAATTAGATCACGAGAGTGGAAATTGGTTGTGTTGAGAGAAATTGAGTTACCTAGAGATTGGGACTCAATTACCCACAATTTGCCATGGATCTATACCCATGATTGAGAAGGAATTGATCAACATCAATTCAGGAGAATTTGCATCTCTGATCCCTAATGATCCTCTCCATCATCAATTCTCATTTCTTTTGCTCTTTAGTTGTTTGAATACCCATTACCCAATTCCCTTCTATATTCTTGCAATTCATTATTCTCGTCATTTACATTCTGTTTCTATATTTCTTGCTATTTACTCTTGTGCTCTTTAAAATTCTGCAATCTTTACTTTTTTGCAATTTATCTTTAATGTCATTTAAGTTTCTTGCATTTTAAGTTTCAGTTATTTACTTTCATCTTATTTCTCTCTTCTAGTTCTTTAAATTCCTTGCCATTTAAATTCTTGCAATTATGTTCAAAAATCACAAATCTCATGAAATCAAAACCATGTTTGCTTGACAAAATCTACCATTTAACTAAAGTTGCTTAATCTACCAATCTCCGTGGGATCGACTTCACTCTTAGTGAGTTTTATTACTTGATACGACCCGGTATACTTGCCGGTCATTACGTGAAATTAATTTTTTACATATCAATGGCCTCATCATGGCAAGCTCCTCCGTTTTTTTTCACAGTTTTTTTCCGGGTTTTTTTTCGGTTTTTTTTTATACGTTGTGCTGACTCTCATTCTTTAAATGACGCTATCCGAGGAGGACACCTAAAGGCGAGCCGTAATGGCTTCATCTTTGGCAAGATCCTCCGGTTTTTTTTCACAATTTTTTTCCCAGTTATTTTCCGATTTTTTTCCTTTTTTTTTTATTACGTTGTGCTAACCCTCGTTCTTTATATGACGCTATCCGAGGAGGACACATAAAGGCGAGCCGTAATGGCCTCATCTTTGGCAAGCTCCTCCAGTTTTTTTCACAGTTTTTTTTCCTGGATTTTTATTTATTTTTTATTTTTTACGTTGTGCTGACCCTCGTTCTTTATATGAGGCTATCCCGAGGAGGACATATAAAGGCGAGCCGTAATGGCCTCATCTTTGGCAGCTCCTCCGGTTTTTTTCACATTTTTCCCAGTTTTTTTCCGATTTTTTTCGGTTTTTCCTGGTTCTTTTTTTTTTAGGTTGTGCGAACTCTCGTTCTTTAAATGACGCTACCCGAGGAGGACACCTAAAGGCGAGCCGTAATGGCCTCATCTTTGGCAAGCTCCTCCGGTTTTTTCACAGTTTGTTTTCCTGGTTTTTTCCGATCTTTTTTCCCTTTTTTTTTTTTTTTTTTTACGTTGTGCTGACTCTCGTTCTTTAAATGACGCTATCCCGAGGAGGACACATAAAGGCGAGCCGTAATGGCCTCATCTTTGGCAAGCTCCTCCGGTTTTTCACAGTTTTTTTCCGACTTTTTTCCAGGTTTTTTTTTTTATAACGTTGTGCTGACCCTCGTTCTTTATATGACGCTATCCCGAGGAGGACACATAAAAGCGAGCCGTAATGGCCTCATCCTTGGCAAGCTTCTCCGGTTTTTACACAGTTTTTCTCCCAGTTTTTTTTCAGTTTTTTTTTTCGGTTTTTTCCTGGTTTTTTTTTACGTTGTGCTGACTCTCGTTCTTTAAATGATGCTATCCAGAGAAGGACTGATGAAATTTTGATGAGAAACGAATTTCTACCAAAACACCAAACTAACCGGCAAGTGTACCGGGTCGTATCAAGTAATAAAAACTCACGGAAGTGAGGTCGATCCACAGGGATTGAAGGATTGAGCAATTTTAGTTTAGTGGTTGATTTAGTCAAGCGAATCAAGTGTTGGTTGGGTGATTTGTGATTTGCAGAATGTAAATTGCATGAAATTAAAGAGAGCGGGAAAGTAAATTGCTGAAACTTAAAGGACAAGAAATTAAATGACAGAAACTTAAAGTGCAAGAAATGTAAATTTGCAGAATCTTAAAGTGCAAGAAATGTAAATTGCTTGAAAAGTAAAGGGGATTGGATGAGGATTTGCAGAATTTAAACAAGGGAAAACTAAATTGCATCAAACAGAAGAGGAAAAGGGAGTTGGGATTGAACCGGATCTTATAACAGCAAAGTAAATGAACAATGAAAGCATTAAACAGAGAATTGAATGAGAATTTAGATTCAGGACCCAGAGACTAGAAAACCAAGTCTAGATCTCAATGCCTTCCTAGATCCCACAAGAACAATAGCAAGGAAATTGTAAATTGCAAAGAAAAGAGATGAAGATCAAGTAACAGAAACAGAAATGCTATTCAATTAACAGTAAAGGAAACAGAGAGATCCAAGATTGAGATTGAAACAGAATTTCTTCAATTCTCCAATCCAAGATCCAAGACAAAAGTCAAATGAAATTGAAAGCAATGAAAGCAAGAAATTAAAGTTCACTCAAGTTCAAAAGCTCTTCGAAAACTATTATGAAAATTCTAAAAGGAAAGCTCTAAAAGAAAACTCTCCAGCAAAAAGCTCTCTAAACAAATTGAATCTATCCTATTTATACACTTTCCAAAATGATCTTCAGCCTTGAGTTGGGCCTTTGTTCTTGGTGGAATTGGGTTGAAAGAGGCCTTGGTTGATTGCTCTTGAAGATTGAAGAAGAACCGAAGTGAACCAATTGAACCGGAAATGGAGTTAGCAACGTTGGTCTTCAACTTAGGGTCAAGTTAGGGGTCTAACTTTGACCCTAACTTTTCATATCAGCAAACCACATTCTTCTGGTTTAGACGTTGGCGCCAACGTTAGGGGTCTAACTTTGACCCTACGTTGGCCTTGCTTGGTATGATTGGTGCAACGTTAGCCTCCACGTAGGGGGCTAACGTTGGCGCAAACGTTGCCTACTCCCCCATTGTGATTTAAGTGCCAACGTTAGCCTCCAAGTTAGGGCTAACGTTGGCGCAACGTTGGAGCCCAGGGAGAACTCTCAGTTCCAACGTTAGCCTCCAAGTTAGGGGGCTAACGTTGGAGCTAACGTTGGCTACTTCCAAAGAGTGATTCATATGCCCACTTAGCCTCCAAGTTAGGGGCTAACGTTGGGGCTAACTTCATGCAACCCGGTTCAATTTTCACTTATTCCATGTCCTCTTTCACTCCTAGCCATTCCTCTTTGCTTCAACCTTTCTAACCCCACCTATCATTGATCAACACTAATCAAAGTTTTGCTCAAAAATCATGAGGTATTCAATCTTCCACAATATGGCAACAAATATAGTTCAAACCTCATGAAATGGCATGAATTCACATATGGTTGGTTCAATCAAGGGAAACATTGAAGATCTACTCAATTAGTTGCTTGTAGCTTAAGGAAAGTGCATAATTCTAATGAAAACAAAGAAAAAGACTAGCTAAAAATGGGCTAAGTATGACTTGTCATTCACAACACCAAACTTAAAGCTTGCTTGTCCCCAAGCAGAAATGAATTATTAAGAAGAAAGAATGAAATGGAAGAGGAAGTCATGCTAGCAAAGTGTTATTATAGTTCATGGGGGTTTTATGTGGATATGCAAATGCTACTTCTTATGACTCCTAGGCCTAGAAGTTTCCTTCAAGTTTTCAAGTGACATACGCTATGACCTCTCATTATTCCTTTATCCTTGGCTATTACTTTATTCAAAGCTTATTGGAGTGTCATGTTGTAAAGTTCATTTTCTTTTTATACTTGACACATTATTCACCATAGACACTTGGCTCACATTCCTTCTTAAAACATTGATGCCCAGCACCTCTTTGGGCTACTAAATGCTTTGTAGTTAGGTTGCTCTTGATAGTGGATTTCAGCTGATGATCCCGGTTAGTTAACCCAAGTCACCAAGTGTTGAGGCACTCCTAAGAGCTTACTAATCCAAGCAGATCCTAGTACAAAAACATCACAGGCATATATTTCAGAGTTCAAGCTATTGGTGTCCAGCTTTATTTCTTTTTGTTTTTCTTTTGTTTTGCCACTTTTAGCTTTCTTTGTTCTTTCTTTCTTTTTTTGTTTTTCTTTCTAACCAAGGAATTTCTATTCAATTGAGATTCATAGACAATAGGCCACTCTCTACTTAGAAGGAGATATCTTAGCTCTTTATTCACTAAAGTGAGTTATAATGCAATCACACACACCACCACTTACTTTTATTCCACTTCTAACTAACAGAGACCATT